>NW_005871050.1:27486796-27558828 GCF_000147115.1 Myotis lucifugus | reverse complement strand
CTGGCCAGCCTGGGTGAGGGACTGATGTCCGTTTTCAGGCTGGCCACGCCGCCCGTTGACCCAAGCTCTCAGCCTCTCCTTTTTTTTTCTGGGATTTATTTATCTTTTATAATTGAAACTTTGTAGCCTTGAGCAGCGACCAGGTCCAGCTGATGCTCCCAGCCCTTCCTTGAGCAGAGGCCATGGCCGGCTGGAAGCAGGTATCTGGGATTTATTTATCTTCTATAGTTGAAACTTTGTAGCCTTGAGCGGAGCCCAGGGCAGACCAGGGCAGGTGGGAAGCTTGACTTCCTCCATTGCCAGGGGCAACCCAAGCCTCCTGCTCACTCCAGCTCCATAGCCACCGCCATCTTAGTTGGGTTAATTTGCATACTCGCTCCTGATTGGCTGGTGGGTGTGGCTTGTGGGTGTAGCGGATTGGCGGAGTGATGGAGTGATGGTTAATTTGCATCTTTCTCTTTTATTAGTGTAGATATGCATTGCCCATGGACACAGACAATAGGGTGGTGAAGGGTGGGGTGGAAACTGGGTAGAGGAGGTCAATGGGGAAAACGGGGGCAACATCTATAATACTCTAAACAATAAAGATAATTTTTTTTAAAAAGTAGGCCTAAAAGGAAGTAAGAAATTAAGGTTTTATAAGTCTTTTAGACCTTCAATGCAAGTTAATGTCCTAGCTGAGAGCAGATTTTGCCTGGGAACTGTGTGTTGTGTATTAGTGTGTGTAGGAAGGAGGTATAGGCAGGAGGAGTGTGGTTGCACCAAAGTCATCAATCCCTTTAGGGACAAAGGATAGGAAGGCAGGAAGAGAAAAACAAGAAACTTACAATTTTTCCCATGGGTGTCCCTAGTAATGAAAATAATAATGAACCATGGTACCAGTAAAAGACCATCAGGGATCAAGAAAGAGATGTATGGGATTGGGGGCAAGAGAGATCTGCTTTGATTCTTAGCTCCACCACTTACATGCTGTGGGAACTTAGCAAATCACTTAATCTCTCTAAATCTTGGTTTACTCATTTGTAAAATGGGATTTAAAATAAATACCTACTCTCCAAGGCTACTGTGAAAATTAAATGAGAAAGGGTGATGAAATATAATAGAAATAGATAGTTGTTATAGTTGGACAACCTAGAGAATATACTAAAAACCACTAAATTGTCAACTTACAAAGGGCAAAATTTGTGGTGTAATATTTATATCTCACTAAAAATATTAAATAAGACTGCATGTCTAAAATACAATGCCTGGCACTGAGTAAGTACTATATAAATGGTACAACTATTATTCTCTCATTGGTTTATATTATCCTTATAATTTTTATGATGATGATGATGATGATGAAAAAGATGACAATCATTATGTCTGAGAGCTCTGAAAGCAATACCTAGAAAAATAATACATCTCTGTGAGCAAATTAGTCAAGAGGAGGAGATGAGCGGGTGGTTTCTGGATACATGTAGATCACAGATGGGATTACTAGGTTAGGAGCTCATTTGACATCTGTAGGAGGCTCAGGGGACCCAGGCAGCGGAGTCACCATTCCAAAATGAATAACAACTTCCCCCTTGGGCTCTATCAACACTTCTTTCAGGAGCCTTGGCTATATGTGGATCCAGATGGATATTGGAGAATCTTTGACAAATCATAGAACTTCCAAAAGCCATCAACAGCATAGCCAGTTGGAAAATGACGATGGCCTTTATGTCACTTCTGTGTTTATTAAGCACCTACTGGAAGGCTTAAAAAAAAGCTGTTGTTAAAAATACATTTACAAAATTTGGAAACAAAGTTAATTTTTAAAAGAACTTTGAGTTGATGGCAAGTTCAAACTCAAAGAAAATAAATGCTGAATTTAAAATAAAGTTGTATTAACATAATTCCTTTTGAACTCAATTATTTGGGTTTTGTGCATTTAAAATATTATTTGGTTATTTATGTTAGCCAGATGGAAATTGTTCTCTGCACTTGGGCAGGTCCCATCTGGCAATTTACTGATAGGCTGACCTATCTGCAACGTATGTTGGTTATTGCATATGGGCTGCAATGCAAGTAAGCAGGAGTGTAGGTTTTGGATGCTCAGGGATTTTTATTTAATAACATTTCTTAGTCTGGGTCCAAGCTGCAGACATTTTGTTTGGAGTAGGTGGTGAAGAAGAGAAAGGAAAATCTAGCCATCATTTAATGCCCCAGTTGGCAGTACTTAGTGGCATGAATATTACAAATACTAGACATTCTATTTTTAATGGAAAAAATTGGTTCAAATAGCCTGGATGGTTATTACCTCATTTTCATTGAAAATCCTACCTCATTATGTTATTAGAATGATCAGTGACAATGGATGTTTTGAATGTTCACAAGTTTTCTAATAAGACTTAAGTTGTTTGCTTTTTCTAATGGCTATCCCTAAGGGACTGAATTTTCAGGCTAATATAAATGCCACTTGCAAATTCGTAAAGTTGGTGGTAGAAACCGTTTTGTGTACAAAGTTGCTCAAAGTTCAAGATGACTAAAAATGAAGTTCAACCAGTACTGTGAGTAAAGTGAATTTATGTTGCTCACTCTGTCAAACCTAACAGATAAGCTCTGTTGATGCTAATGTTTGGCCACAGTCCCACTTCTCTCCCATACCTGGGAAAGGAGGAATCGGAATGATTAATGGGTGATTACTGCTACTCCCTACCTTTGATAGTCCCTTTATTTATGAATAGAGGAGTGAAAATGGCTAGGACTCCTTTCTGGATACCTGTTCCCATGAGCCTTTAGTCACCACCCCCTACCCCTAATCAAGCTCTTCTAGACCTATTGCTCCTCTAAGATCCTGCTCTAGTCTTATGCTCTCATCAACTACTCTTGTTTGTAGCAAACTATTTTCTTTATATTATCTGGACTTGTATATAAAACTGTATACAAGGGAAGACCAAGATAAGCTAAACATTAGTTCCACACTCAAGGGGCTCATACTAGTATATATCTCTATCATCTATCATCTCTTTCTTCTCTCTCTCTCTCTCTCTCTCTCTCTCTCTCTCTCTCTCACACACACACACACACACACACACACACACACACACACACACGGCCTTTATAATCCAGAAAGGGGGTTAAAAAAACAAAACTTCATAGAGTTACATCTATAGCTCACTCTGGACTCCCAAGATGAAATGGTAGAACTGGATGATCCCTGAGGTGTCTTCTGGCTCTGTCATCCTGGAGTCTAATACCCTCACTTTTTCCCTAAGTAAACACTCATTTGGGGGTGGAGCAAAAGACATTTGAGGACTTCCAGTTTGGAAGGTGGTCCTAAGTTCCCAGGCTGTGTTTGTTTTTGTGTTGTGTTTGCTTCCTCCCAACTGCTTTCCCCCATCACTAAGGGCCAGTGACCACTCTGGTTTGGGCCATGAATATGAAAGGGTGGCGGATCAGTGGTTCATGACTGCCCTGAGCCACTCCATGAAGGGTGGCCACCTCCCCCTTGGGCTGCAGAAGAAATTCTGTCACCCATGCTGGAGCCACCATCTCCTGCCTGGCCAGGAAGGGTCCCCTTCTCTCAGTGGCAGCCTTGGGAAGTGACCCTGAGAGGGCCACTCTGAGAATCCCACCAGCCAGGTGCTTTGGGGCTGGTTGGGGTGGGAGTAGTCACTGTGCTTGTGGTTACTGAGGATGAGGTGAAGAGCCCCTGAGGTGACATGACTGCCCCTGGGATGGATCAAGTTCCCCTGAGGAATCTGGGACTGATGGAGGAACTGTGGGGGCTGGTCAAACTATGGGCCTGGGGACAGTTTGCCAGTAGGCTATAAATGAGCCTGGGGGAAAAGAGGGGATAGGGGCTGTGGGGGCTCTGTGACACTCCACTATTTGGTTTTCCCTAGGGACCTTGGAGGACTTCAAACCAGGCTCCTCATTTCATGAGGGAGGGTGGAGACAGGCTTCTATCCTGCTCTCATAGCTCGAGCTGGGTTTGGACTAGAGTTGGAAGGTAAGAACTTTTTCTTACTCTGGGACCAATCATTTGGAGCCATGGACCCCCACTTCCAATAATGAATTTTTCAGGAGACTAAACTGAAAACCATGCCTCAAAACCCAGCCTATGTTAGGCATCATGAAACTCCAGATGTTTTTATGCTGGTGAGCCTCTATGAATCTCTATGTTCTATCTGTGTAAGGGTGGGCACCTTTGGGGTTTGTGGGGATCAATATTAGTATCTGTTTGGATATATAGGTTTAGGTATATTTCTGAGTTTATGGAGTGGCTGAATGAGTTTTAAGAATAATAAATGTTGCTCTAAATGGACATGTGTGGCTTTTCTCTCTATGTATGCTCAGTTAATAATTCTTCAACTAATTTGCAAAGGCTATGTTTAACCCCTGGTGCCCTTCCCTCCCAGAGCTTTGTGAAGTTTAAGGCTCTGTTCTTATAGCAAAGGGGCCCTGTCTAGGAAGCCTGTTCAGACCTGTCTCTTCCTTTTGTTTGCTTTCTTTTTGTCTCTCTCTGGGGAAACCTGGCTCCTGAACCCTGGTTACCCCTCATTCCATTCTGGGCCCCACAGCATGTTTCTCCACAGCTCTCTCCTTTGCACATAGCTTTACTGGCATTCCCCCAGCAACATGTGAAGGGGGCAGAAATCACTGACTGGTGTCAGCTCCAAGCAGGAACCCAACTAAAACAGTGGAATGCCAAGTCACTACAATTACTTGAACTAGCAAAGACATGTACAGGGACAAACACCACGGTTTCTTTGATATGGATGATAACCAAATATATATCCCTGGGGGTCTAAAGAAATGAGCATTTTTCTTTTTTTTCCAAAAATTAAATGTAAAACTAAGCTTGTAAAGCTGAGGATGCAAAGTGTAAAAGCTGTCACAGCAAATCCAAATGCACAGTAAGAGTCTGCTATGGTCACAGTGTGTAATTCAGGGTAAGGGCACAATTCTAAGGGACTCTATGGATTTCTCCACTGATCACGTTTAAAAATCTGTCTTATGTGAAACAATGTCTTCCTTATTTCATAATTTCCCAAACCTTCCTTTTCACTCATAACTTCCAAAACAAAATGTGTCCAGTAGGAAACATGCTCGTTCAGAACCCATTGACTTCGTCTTCTCACTGGGCACTATAGTATCTACAGGAGCTTTTAACATCACATAGACAGAAGCATCTCACAGTTCTCTCTGTAATCAAGACAGGGTCACCTCAATGCTGCTGATTCCACTTGGGTTTGGGTTGAATTTTCCTCAGTTGGGATCAGTAGGGACTACCCAAAGAAGATAGTGGTTTCCAAGGAGCTACAGGAATGTGAAGGAAAAGAACTAGCACAATCTTGCAGTTAATTAAAAAATAGAAAGCTGACACATCCGTCTAAAATGAAGACAAGCCCTGATCATCAAATCACTATATTAGGTAAATGTGGATGTGTGGATGTGTGTCTGTGTATGTGCTCAAGATCGGAAAGAATCATTTAAAAAAAGATATGAGCTGAGCAGCAGAAAATGCAAACTTTCCATTTTGTTGTGCTAGGAAATTTTGGACATAGCAAGCTCTAAAAATAAGGAGTGTTCTATTTGCCTGTCATGTCTATTACTCCTATCCACTCTGCTCAACCCCCACCAAGTTAATTTTCTTAAGAAACAATTTTGCCATAATATTTTTTAAAAGAGTTTCTTAATCACTCTAGTCCATACCAGTCTCTCCTTTTGAGGACTTGTTCTTTACCATTCAGATATTCAGTCCAGATGCAGTGCTGTATAGCACACTTCTCTCTCTCTCTCTCTCTCTCTCTCTCTCTCTCTCTCTCTCTCGTCTTCATAAATAGAGGTCTAGTATCTAGTGCTTATAACGTTTGAATTCCCCACAGTGCCTGCACCAATATGTAGCCCCCAGAATGCTTTTTTTTGTTGTTAATCCTCACCCGAGGATATTTTTCTATTGATTTTTAGAGATAGTGGAAAAACGAGGGGGAGGGAGAGAGAGAGAGGAGAGAAACATTGATGTGGGAGAGACACATTGATTGGTTGCTTCCTGCGTGTACCCAAAACCAGGACTGGGGATCAAACTTGCAACCCAGGTTTGTGCCTTTGACCAGGAATCAAACCTGAGACCCTTTGGTGCACCGGCTGATGCTCTACCACTGAGCCACACATGCCAGGGGTCAGAATGCTTTTTTAAATGTTTGTCTAGTGGGCTTGAAAGTCACACAACACAGTAAGAAAAATAAAATATAGAGCATAGTCTAGGACCTGTATCTCTAAGAGTAAAGGTGATCATTAAATAATGGTTAAAATAAAAGCTTTTAACAATTGTTAAATTGTTAAAATAAAAGCTTTATTTTATTAAAATGTGACTCACTTGTTAAAATAAAAGCTTTTTTGAAAAGATGACAGTGAAGCAAATTTCTGCAAAGCAATGCACATTTTTCCCCACTGACTCATATTATAGCTTAAGAGAAACACCATGCAATTAATTTTATTAAACATTCTTGGAAGACTTGCATTAATAGAAGTCTTCTCAGAATAGACACCAAATTACTTTCCTGACATACACTTGGTAAGTTCATGTACACACATTCTTAACTCCATTGCAGTATAGTTCATACAGTGAGTGGCCCACATACAGGAACAGACACGAATCAGAACTATAAAAGACTGATAAGACTTCTAACAAAACTTAAATCACAGATGAAAACTGGCCTTTTCATATGCATGGATTTAATTTCTTTAACTCTTAAAAGGCACTGATATTAGGAAAACATTTTAACAAGGATATAAACAGATGTTACACATACACCTTAAGTTATTAGTACTTCTCACTGGGGCAGGGATAGGATGATTAATTTGTTGATATCTGGCCCACATCTTCTTAGCAGATTTTATTCACTACAAGTATTGCTCCATTCACAACAATCCAACCTCAATGAGTTTAGCTGATTATGATAATGGGACTTAAAGCCCATTCCACATGGTATAAAGAACAATGAGTAGGAGAATGGAATATTTGGTTCAAATCTCAGCTATGAGACCTACATGGGACCTTGGGAAAGTGTCTTAAACTCACTGGAATTGAGTCTTCTAAGTATTTTCATATTTAAAGCAAGGGAAAGGGCATTCACAAGCATGCTGGGAAAGCCTTTTATAAACCATACTAGAGGCCCAACGTAGGAAATCCGTGCAAGGGGCTCGGCCCTTGCAGCTCTGGCTGCCTTGGCCAGCCCTTGCAGCCCCTCACAGCCTCAGCTGGCCCTGACAGCCCTGGCTTTGTCCAGAGGTTATCCAGACAGTTGTTCTGCTATTCGGTCTAATTAGCATATTAGCTCCTTATTATATAGGATATGCTGCTTGGGGCTTGGATCCAACCTCCCAAGCTTGTGATTTTATGGTTTTTAAATTTCTTTTTCTCTCACTTATACCAGCTTCTGAGATCACCATTGCTTGATTTTATATAAAGTTGTCAAGGTGAAACTCCCAAGTTGGTGGCATGACTGTTCTATAGGGAAAGAGCAGAAGTTTATAAATATTTATTTTATTTTATTTTTTAGAATAGCTATGCTTTATTTTTTTTAATTCTTTATTGTTGAAAGTTTTACATATCTCTCCTTCCCCCCGCCATTGACCTCTCCCTGCCTGCTTCCACCCCCAGCACACGTCCCCAGTAGAAATATTTTTCTCTTCTTCAATGTTGTTTTGCCTCTGTTTAGGGATCCCCATCTACTTAAATATGGTCTAGGCCAGTGGTCTCCAAATATTTCTGATTGAACACACTTTCCTTGTTAATTATGATGGCTTTATTATATTATTAGCTAGTATTTCAAGGCATAATATACACTTAAGGCAAGATATTTCATATTTAGAATGGTTGTAAATCCATATCTCATAGTCTAATTGACTATTTTTGCATTCCCTTTTTGCCAACTTCTTGTCAGGTATAATTGGATTGTTGTGGGTTTTGCTTCATAATGAAGCCAATGAAAAACTAAAGGAGTAGGAGAAATGTGAGCACTGACGTTTCCATATACTTACATTATCAGTATTATCTTTAATACATGGTTTATTTGCATGAATCTTCTTAAGTCACTTGTCCATTTGGTGAGGGTTAATGCAGTTAGATAATATAATATACTAGAGGCCCGGTGCATGAAATTCATGCACGGAAGGGGGTGTCCCTCAGCCCGGCCTGCACCCTCTCCAAACTGGGACCCCTTGGGGGATGTCTGACTGCTGGCTTACTACCCTCCCCTGCCAAGACCCGCCTTCTCCGCCGGGCCCTGCCTCCACTGTGCACATGGCCATCTTGTGACGGCCATCTTGTGATGGCCATTTTGTGATGACGTTAAGGCGTGATACATGAGGGTGTGATGACCACCTAGGCCAGTGGTCTGCAAACTGCGGCTCACGAGCCACATGTGGCTCTTTGGCCCCTTGAGTGTGGCTCTTCCACAAAACACCACGTGCAGGTGCACATGTACAGTGCGATTGAAACTTTGTGGCCCATACGCAGAAGTCGGTATTTTGTGGAAGAGCCACACTCAAGGGGCCAAAGAGCCACATGTGGCTCGAGAGCCACAGTTTGCCGACCACTGACCTAGGCTATTATTACTATAGATGAGTCTACTTAACTGGGATGAAGGGAAATAGCAACATCTCTGGTACACATACAGAAAAAAGTTGAAGGCCTCATGGTCACCCCTTCTATTTTGTGGGCTCCCACTTTTTCCTCAGAATATCTTACAAATCATATGTAACAGGAAAGCCAAGAACAGACCCACCTAAGAGGATGTGAGTGGCAATATATATTACATATTTTAAAGGCTTAATAATAGTAATTAGTAATAATTAATTAGTAATAATAATAATTTTTACATAGTGCTTAGTGTACTACACTATTTGAACTACTTTACATAAGTTAAATAATTTAATCCAAATTTTAATTTATTTCTATATTTTATCAATTTAAATGGAAATAGAAGTTGTAATATTTTCTTTTGTTATCCATATAGATTGCCTCATATGGTAGCACATATTACAACTTCTATTTGAACACACTTTTTAGTTAAAAAAAATTTGAGCATGCCATTTTGGAGACCACTGATCCAGGTTCTGATATTTAGAATCTTTGGATATGTGGGATGCTTCTATAAAGTACAGCACAGCAATTATTTCCAATATCCTGCTGCTGTGGTTTCATACCTGCTGACAAATGGCAAAAAAAGGGATTAGTGACATAGGTTACAAGTCTAGTCAACTGTAAGCAAAGGGGAGAAACTGGGTGAGGAGGCACTGATGGGGAAATGGAAATGAGGGATGGAGAGCTAGAAGTGCTTGAGCAAGAGGGAAGAAAGGCTGGAAGGGGAAAGGAGGAAGTTAGACACAGGAGAAAAGAGAAAATAAGGAGAGGAAGGAGTAAATAGCTGGAGAAAACAAGGAGAGGAAAGGATATATCGCACATTGGCATGCAAGATGTTTGGGGACCCATATCTTGATAGCTAATGTCTCTGACATATGGATAAGCAGGACCAATACAAAGAAAACAGATTTCCCTAAGGATCTATGCACACAATTTCCCCCCAGGTATGCAGAGTGAACCTGCCTCTTCTCATCAGAGAGGCACATGCAAATTATTCATTCAATGCAAGGATAAGACAATGCTAAACCTAAATAATGGGTCTCTAGAACTGTAGAGAGAATAATTCCTAGGCAGGGAAGATATTTTGGGAGTATGGATGATGAGAAGATATCCTTATGATTCTTTTCAAATCACACCAGCCATAACCAAGGACAAAGAGCACTCCACATTCCTGAAGGATTGCAGGACCTGTTAGGACTTTAGCTATTAGGAACTTCCAGTGTCAGCAGTAAAAAAGCCATAGCAAACAATTTACATCTGAAGCAGCTGCCAAGACACCACTCCAGAGGGTAGAACACTGTCAAACATTGCCTTCCACATATCAATGAAACACTAAAAAGCATGATAAGACACTCTAGAGGTAAGGAACTGTCACGATGCAGTAACATGGAGTCTGATTTAAATAATAAGAACTGGTGTGTTCTTCAAGATCATCCAGCCCAAACCCCACATTTTACTAATGGGCAAATTGACACCCTGAGAAGAGGAAGAACCAGGCCAATGTCATCCAGTTGTCAGAGGTCAGATATGGCACTTATGTTTCCGGATATCTAAAGAAGTATTCTTGACTCTATACCTATGTATTTATCTCCTCCCCCAGATGCTTGGCTCCTCTATAACTGAAGCCTCCCTCACCAGCACAGATAACATATCCTCCAAATCCCAAACTGTCCCATTATTATCAAAGAAGGGATTAAGATAACCATGAACATCTGTTGGGCTACAATTGCATCTTGAGTCAGTGTTGAGACACTAAGTTTTAACATTATCATCAATTCTTGACAAATTAAATAACTATATTTAAACACACAGGAACCCTTCCTTTTTTACCTCCCTCCCCTACTGCCACCAAATGGCTCTTTCCATGCACAAACACTATTCTTCTCTCCCCACAAGGAAGAGGAATAAGAAAAACTCAAGACCATTAACTTTGCATAAGGTTAAGAGGTTTTAAACAAAGGTTTGGTGGAGAGAAAGGTGAAATTAATGTCAAAAGAGACTTTTGTGTTTATCTTTGACTCACAAGTATTCATAAATCTTCTCATCTTGGAGGAAGAACAAATTGCTGGAAGTCAAACAAAAAACATTTTTGCCAACTCCCTCCATGGGTAGGCACAGAGTAAGAAGCAACCAGACAAAAGAGGAAGTCAGATTCATAAACTCAGGGAAGTTAGGCAGAGCAGATTCACAAAGTAATCTGTTGGAACCAGAGTGTGGGAAAGAGCTACAGCCTTTACAGCTAACAGGGTCCAAAGAAATATAAGAAAATAGCTGCCATGGCTCTTTGACTTCTTTTGGCAGAAAGGAATCCTCCCTAGACAGTAGACTCACATTTGCTCCACAGCGACCTAACAGCTAATCCAGGATGTGGAGAGTATGATTGGAACTATAACCATCCAAATTAGCTTTTTGGTTCCTCAGTCCTTCATGAAACAGTTTGTAGTGCTTAGTGTTTCGGCATCTAAGAATACCTAGTTTCTGCCCTTTAGTTCTTAAGGTTGTGGAGCACAAACAAGTCATTAGACTGCTGTAGTTTAGCATTAGAGAAATAAGAAAAAGTATAGATAACCTGAGCCTTGCAGGTAGTGGAAAGCTTCATGAGGAGATGAAATCTGTGTTCAGTTTTAAAGAATGGGTAAATAGAAGCAAGTCAGAAGAGAAAGGGTAAAGTGAGTGATGAAGAGTACATGGAAAGGGGGTAGCAGGTGTAAAACCTGGAACATATTAAGACAACATAGCAGATTTGGTGAACTGTAAATAGTTCACTTCATGTGTATGGTTTTGTTTTGTTTTCTGAAGGAGGAGGATCTTAGTGATGACAGATAATGTTGGAGAGGTGGTAAAGGGCCAGGCCACAGAGGACTTTATAAGTGCACTAGAGTTGAGATTTTATCATGAGATTTATGGGAAGCCATTGAAGGATTTTAAGCAAGAGTTTCATGATTATATTTGTGTTTTAGCAAGATTATTATAGCGAGGTGGCAAGTGGATGGGAAAGAGTGAGACTGGAGGTTAAGGGACCAGTCTCGAGGCTATTATGGTAGTTCATGCAAGAAATTATACAGGCCTGGATTGGAGCAATAAGTATGGAATAAAGTGGATGGATTTGAGCTCTATTTATGAAAATGAAAGGGCAGAATTTGATGAGTTAGAGATGATTGCGGGAAAAGGAAAGAGAAGACAAGAATGACTCCCAGGTTTCTGGCTTGACCAATGGCATGCATGGTGATTCCATTTGCTAAGATGGGGAAGAGATAAGTAGGATGTGGTAAGGAACACATCTGGTGGGGGTTGATGGTTGAATTCTGTATGAGACATGTTTATGGTGCCAGTGAAAATCCAAGCAGAGATGTCCAGAAAGAAATTTACAATCCTGACTGGAAGCTAAGGAGAAAGGTCTAGGTTAGAGATAAAGATTTAATATTTGTCATTGTATGTGTGGTAGCTTAAATCCCTGGAATGTATGAAACCCCACTGCAAGAGACCTACAGTGAGAAGTGGGATGAGGCCAGAACCCTGAGAAGTCCCATCAAAGTAGAAAAACAACTAAGAGAGAATAGCATTATGACACCCATAATTAAGAAATCCAGCACTGCAAACTGTTTCGTGAAGGACTGAGCAACCAAAAAGCTAATTTGGATGGTTGTGGTTCCAGTTGTCCTCTCCACATCCTAAATTAGCTCCTAGGTCACTGTGAAGCAAATGAGAGTCTCCTATCTAGGAAGGATTCCTTTCTGCCAAAAGAAGGCAAAGAGCATGGCATCTATTTTCCTATATTTCTTTAGACCCTGTTATCTGTAAAAGTCCTATGTCTCTCCCACACACTGGTTCCAACAGATTACTTTATGAATTTGCTCTGCCTAACTTCTCTCAGTTTTTGAACCTGACTTCCACTTTTGTCTGATTGCTTCTTACTCTGTGCCTACCCATGCAAGGAAGTGGGCAAAATGTTTTTGTTTGACTCCCAGCAATTTGTTCTTCCTCCAAGATGAGAACATCCTAATAAAAGCTTAATATGCTAAGTGTCCAACTTTTTTTTTGTCCTTTCAATGAGTCACTATGATGCGTGCTGACCACCAGGGGGCAGATGCTCCAACAGGTAGATTAGCTTGCTGCTGGGGTCTGGTCGATCAGGACTGGGCCAGATGGACTGGACACACCCTGGAGCCCTTTTGTGGTCCCTCCCTGGCCCCAATCGTGCACTGGTGGGGTCCCTCGGCCTGGCCTTTGCCCTATCGCAATCTGGGACTCCCTTAGGGGATGTCGGAGAGCTGGTTTCAGCCCAATGCCCACAGACCAGGCCGAGGGACCCCAATAGCACACATATTCTAGTTTATGAATAATTGTGAGTCAAAGATAATAAATAACTTTCTCTTTTAACATTGATTTCAGGAACAGATAGAATCAGGAAATAAGGAGGTCTCTCTTGCTGCAGAGAAGTCAAGGAAGATACAAATGAAAAATTTCTATTACATTTGGCAACAAGCAAGTTAATGGTGACCAGTGTTAGCAATGAGGTCAGCTCATAGAGGGCTGAAGAGTGAGAAGGCAATGAAGGGAAAAAGCTTTGTGCAGGCAGCTGGAGCAAGGCCTGGCCACCCAAAGAGGTCATCTATACTAATAAAAGGGTAATATGCAAATGGTCAGGATGCCCTCATGTGTAATAACCAAACAGCAGGCTGCATGTGCAGCAGGCATGGGTGGGCGGGGACTTGCAGCATCGGGGACTTGCATCACACCATCACAATCCATTACCAAAAGGCCTGAGACCCGATGGAGTCCTCCGTGCACCTCTGCCGGGGGTCCAGAGGCCTCTGTGTGGCCTGGCCCAGGGGGGGCCGGTGGAGGCCTCTGTGTGGTGAGGCCTGGGGGGGTCCCTTGGCTCCATGCGTGAGGCCTAGGGGTCCTGTGGCTCCACACAGCATGGAGGCAGGCCCCCAGCTCCAGCCTACCTCTTTGGGGCAATCCATCGAGAAGCCCCGGATGGGTGGGTGGGACCTACCTCTTTGGGGCGATGGCTTGTGGGGCTCCCACACTGTGACAGGGCACAGGCCAGGCAGGGTGACCCCCCAAGTGGACAAATTTCATGCACCAGGCCACTAGTGTACAATATAGTCTTTCACTTTGAAGCAGTAGAGGATAAGGACATTGGTGTGTGTGGTAGTGGTTTGGCAGGACAGGTGTTTGGGGATACAGAGGGAGGATGGAAAGATGTACACAGGAATTGCTTAATTCAGAAAGAAATGGAAAAGCCTTTTGGTAGCCATGGCAGCAGTCAGTTGACTCAGGGAATGCCAGTGGTTTTCAGGAAGAGAGTAAATTGAAGGCCTAGTGTTGTCTTTTTATTTATTTTTTGTCTTTTTTCTTTATTGATTAAGGTATTACATATGTGTCCTTATCCCCCCATTTGCACCCCCCTCTGGCTCATGCCCTCACCCCCCAATGTCTGTGTCCATTGGTTATGCTTATATGCATGCATACAAGTCCTTTGGTTGATCTCTTCCCTTTTCCTCTGAGGTTTGATAGTCTGATCGATGCTTCTCTGTCTCTGAATCTGTTTTCGTTCATCAGTTTATGTTGCTCATTATATTCCACAAATGAGTGAGATCACGTGATACAGATCCCTCTCCAACTGACCCACCTGGCCTAGCACAATGCTCTCCAGGTCCATCCATGCTGTTGCAAAAGGAGTTCCTTTCTTTATACATCAGCATAGTATTCCATTGTGTAGATATACCACAGTTTTTTAATCCACTCATCTGCTTATGGGCACTTAGGCTGTTTCTAAATCTTAGCTATTGCAAATTGTGCTGCTATGAGCATAGGGGTGCATATATCCTTTCTGATTGGTGTTTCTAGTTTGTTGGGATATATTCCTAGAAGTGGGACCACTGGGTCAAATGGGAGTTCCATTTTTAGTTTTTTGAGGAAACTCTATACTGTTCTACACAGTGGCTGTACCAGTCTGCATTCCCACCAGCAGTGTATGAGGGTTCCTTTTTCTCCGCATCCTCACCAGCACTTGTTGTTTGTTTATTTGTTGATGAGAGTCATTCTGACAGGTGTGAGATGGTACCTCATTGTCATTTTGATTTGCATCTCTTGGATGATTAGTGACTTTGAGCATGTTTCATATGTCTCTTGGCCTTCTGTATGTCTTCTTTTGAAAATTATCTATTTAGGTGTGTTGCTCATTTTTTAAAAAAATATATATATTTTATTGATTTTTTACAGAGAGGAAGGGAGAGAGATAGAGAGTTAGAAACATTGATGAGAGAGAAACATCGATCAGCTGCTTCCTGCACACACCCTACTGGGGATGTGCCTGCAACCAAGGTACATGCCCTTGTCCGGAATTGAACCTGGGACCCTTGAGTCCGCAGCCTGACGCTCTATCCACAAGCCAAACCGGTTAGGACATGTTACCCATTTTTTGATTGGGTTGTTTATCTTCCTTTTGTTAAGTTGTGTGAGTTCCCTGTAAATGTTGGAGATTAAACCCTTATTGGAGATAACATTGGCAAATATGTCCTCCCATGCAGTGGGCTTTCTTGTTGTTTTGTTGATGGTTTCTTTTGCTGTGTAGAAGCTTTTTATTTTGATGTAGTCCCATTTGTTTATTTTCTCTTTATTTTCCATTGCTCTAGGAGCTGTATCGGTGAAGATATTGCTTTGGCATATGTCTGAGATTTTGCTGCCTATGGATTCCTCTAAGATTTTTATCATTTCCCATCTTACATTTAAGTCCTTTATCCATCTTAAGGTTTTTTGTGTGCGTGTGTATGGTGTAAGTTGGTGGTCTAGTTTCATTTTTTTTGCATGTATCTGTCCAATTTTCCCAACACCATTTATTGAAGAGATTGTCTTGATTACATTGTATGCTCTTGCCTCCTTGTCAAATATTAATTGAGCATAGTGGTTTGGGTCAATTTCTGGGTTCTCTATTCTCTTCCATTGGTCTACAAGTATATGTCTGTTCTTGTGCCAGTACCAGGCAGTTTTGAGAACACTGTGAAGGCCTATTGTTTAATGCACCTGGGCTCTGGAATTCATGAGAAATACATTTTGTGACAAGGAAGTGGAAAAATACAGGTAGGAGATAAAGAATTAAGAAACTTAGACTCTTTCACATTAAACTTAGTCTTGTCTTATAAACTTTCTAGCTAGTACATACTTTCCCAAGCTATAAATCAGGGGTAAATGGTCCTTATCTAAGGGACAATCAAACATTCCTTGTGGTTTGGTATTATCTATAATAATGGTCCTTTACATGGCATGGATAATTAAGAGTTCACCATGCTATATATTAACACCAGAACACTGTTAAAATAGGGAAAAATCTAAAATAGTATTAAGGAATAGTAAGCTCAGAACCAAACATTCCTGCCTGCTCCCAACTCAGACAAACATGCACTGATGGAACATAATGCTTTCAAATCCAGTAGGGAAAAAAGGAAGGGATAGAAATGTCAACCTAACATTACCAGGTATGCCATTTTTTAAAGTTGACATTTTCCTAATGTACGTTAATAAGGTTGAGTTGTTAACAGGCTAGTGATCTTGGGCAAATCACTTATCAGATTATTTGTAGCATACAGATAATAATACAGAACTTGGGAGGAGAAGATGCTTTGGAAAGTACAAAGCAGTGTACCAACACTAGGAAAGGGCTTTTACAGGTAAAGCATAGCTTTGAGAAATCAGTTCAAGATAGCTTAAGCCAAAAAAGATTGGATTGCAGGTGTTCAGGAGTGCTAGGTGTTGTGTAAATGTCATAGTCAGTTCAAAAGGACTTTGGCAAAAGAAAAGTACACACTGCCCAGCAAGCTATGCGCTTGATGTTTCTCCAAGGCAGGAGGCAGGCCTGCCAAAAGCTGTAGTATATAGCAGGGATGACCCAACATTCAGTTCCCCTCCCAGCTCTCAGAGCTCAAGAGGAACAGCTTGAAATCCAAATGGGGCTCTCTTCTCATCTAAGAAAAACAGTCTCAAATCTTTCTGACATCTGCACAAAAGGGGTTCTGAGGGGCTGCCCTGCAGGGTCAACAGTGTTTGGGCCAGTTAAAACAATCCTGCTTGGCCCTGAGAATGTAAGAGTGTAGGGAGGATGACAAAAAGGACCTAGTGTTGTGGGTGGCTTCAAGCATCTGTGTTCACAGGATCTGCCCCATGAGCACTGGCTTCCTGATGTACTTGGGAAATAGGACATCCCTGCACTTGACTCATGAAATACAGTTTGGTCTGGTTCAATAACCTTGACCCAGAAACTTCAGACTTCACAAATAAGCTTTTGGAAAACATGTTTAACTGTGTGGACTCTGAGTCTTTTAAATATTGAAAAAAAATGTGTGGTGATATTTTATTTTCTCCATGCCACGCTCCTTCAACCACTCATGTTTTTAAAGGAGAAGCCAGTCTTGGGATCCAGATGTTTGGAACCCAAACAAGGGCTCCTTGCAGAGGAAATCCATTGACTTCCATCTTCAAAGACCAAAATCTCAGCCAGGAGTTAAACCATGAGGTCATTATAGGCATGTTTACTTAGTGTAGGACTAACCTCCATTTAGCGATATATTAACATTTTCTTTTAAAGGCTCCTGAACCCAACAAACAGTCCAGAGCTGCTTCTTATTTTCCTGGCTGTGGGGTCTGACCAACTACTTCCTGCCCCCACAATCAATCAGGAAATGCCCCATTACTTCAAATCTCATGTGTTTCCACTCGGGCCATTTTTATTTGCCATATCTTTCAGAATTAACGTAAGTCAATAAGAATCACCCCTTAGTAAAGTGGACAGAGGATAAGTTCAGGAAATTCACAGAAGAAATACAAAAGTGCAATGAATATGTGAAAAGATGCTTAACCTCACATGTACTCTGTGAATTGGGATGATTTTAGCCCACATTAGCAAAAATATCAAGTGCTGGCAAGGGTATAGAAACATGGGCACTCTTCTACAATGCTGATTTGAGTGTAAATTATAATAGCTACTTGGTGGGGTAATTGAGCATTAGCTTTGAAAATTTAAATGCTTATTGCACTTATATATGGTAATTCTGATCCTCAGTATCTATGCTTGAGATGCATACAAGGTGGCCTGTTCAAGGACTTCCACTGTAGCACTACCATTTTTTTAAAATAGCAAAAACTTTATAACAACCTAAGTGCTCATCAAAAGGGGAATGGCTGGAATAATCTAAGGGGTAGAGAAGAAGATTTTAAGGACATATTAAGTGGAAAGCAACAATAACAAAAACACACACAAAGGCACAGAAGGTACACATATGATTATATTTTGAGGAAAAACAGAAAATGAAACTTTTAAATACATATTTGTACATATCTCTGATTATGCACAGAAAAAGCCCAGAAAGACAATAGTAGGACCGAGAAAGCATCAAGGGAGACTTTTGTGTTGTCTTCATTGCTTGCTGTGGAAGATGATTTGACTTTGGGTGGTGGGGACACAATGCAATATTCAAGGATTGGCAAAAGTTTACAATTGTAATACAAATAAGTAATACAAGAATAAACTGTTTCATGTAATCATAACTGTAAACCTACTATTGCCCTTCCTTATACAGATCATGTATCATAGAAATGTACACTTGAAACCTATATAATCTATTAAACAATGTCACTCCAATACATTTAATAAAAAAGAAAAAAGAATGTATTCAATATTTATTGCAGAATTATTTTTTCTTTTCTATTTTTAAATTATAGAAAGATGTTTTCTCCCCCCCCCCAATATGTTTCTATTGATTTCAGAGAGAAAGGAAGGGAGAAGAAGAGATATAGAAACATCGATGAGAGAGAAAAATCTATTGGCTGCCTCCTGCATGCCCCCTACTGGGGATCGACCCTGCATCCCTGCAATCTGGGCATGTGCCATAACTGGGAATTGAACCAGGGACCTCTTGCTTCATGGTTGGATGCTCAGCCACTGAGCCACACCTGCCAGGCTAGAATTATTTATTTTTTCTAAAGTATTTAGAGCAGAGACAAGGGCATGGATCTTGGTGGCTACAGTGAACATAACTTACCTGGAAGGCAGTAGTGGATAAAGTAAATAGGGGAGAAATCAAAGGACCCAGGATTACAAATAGTCCAAATTTGTAATCAATTTGCTGTATGACCCCAGGAAGTCATTTTCCTTTTCAGAGTCTCTGTACAATCAGTGGATAAGTTGAGAAGCTCACTAAGTTACCTTCCTTTTCTGATATTTTATGATTTTCTAGGTCTATGCCTTTAATGTAAAATGGGTCTGGTTATTTTTTATGACAAGATGGCTTTTTTACTTTCTTCTCCAAATTCTGGCACAGTTTGACATTTCACTTTGCTGCAAATGGAAGATGATTAAAGAGAAGGTGGAATGGTCACTCTGTTCCCCATTTGGCTGTTTTTGAGGGTTTTGTTGACCTGTTTGTGTTACCTCCCTTTGACTGAGTAAGCTCTTAGGCTTGTTGAGTGTTATGAAAGTGAAAATACAAGGCTGAAAGTTTGAAAGTTGAAAGATCTGAATTCTATAGTGTAGCCATAAATTCTGGAGACATTTATTTATTTTTTCTACAGATTGAACCTTCCCTTGAATACTTTCCTGAGTTACACTATAGATGCAGATTTATTCTATAAAAATCAGAAATACAAATAATCACATATGTATATACAAGTATTTATGGAAATGCTGCATCAATGCACTGTGTTTATTGCATTTGCACATCAATTTGAACTGTGCATTGCTAATAGGGGACACTACATTGAATATATTACATACTATTTTAAACATATTCTGTTTTAATATAATATCTATAAGTCACTCTTTTTGTATACTTACCTATATTTTTGGAGTTTATGGCTACCGTGCATTCTGGATATTGGATGAGTCATAATCCTACTCTGTAGATAACAATTGGACCACTTAGTCCCCGGAGTGATAAGAAAGAACCACATGGATATAAATGAGCTATAACAATTTACACATATCTACAAACATATCATAATCCGGTTCTGTACAACCTAACTGACTTTTGCAAATACTCCAGATGAAATCTTGAGGAAACCTTGGCATTGAGTCAATAAAGGAAACCTCTTTCTGGTCCCTCAGAGACTTTGACCAATTTAATTCTGCCTATCATTAGTTAGCAAAGCTTCTTCCAGCTGGTCATCATCGCTTTACTTGTTCCACAGGGTCATAAGAGGAAATTCTAAGCAGTTTAATTCTAAAGAAAACACACACACTTCAGATAACAGCTTCTGTGACTGTTTGTCTTTCAACAATGAAAGAAGCAACTTACTCTCACTCCTTTCTCAGGAAAGCATTTACAGCCCCAACTGCAGTCTTGGCCTCCACATGCCTTTCCATAGGATTTCTTCTCTCCCTATTAAAAAAAAAAGAAAGTTAGTAAACCATGTAAAACAAGAATCAATGTTGCCCCAAGGAACTTAACCCTTGGCCATACTTCTCCTAACCAAGTAAATTTATTTGATGGTGTCATGAGTCACATGAAATAAAAAGTCATCTTAAGTCCGCACCCTTTTAAGTCAGGTTTATACCTCACTCAATAGCTAGTTTGGTAGCTGGTTTGTGGCTCAGATACCCCCTCTTTGGTAGAAATTCTAGTCACAAAATACAAGAGAATTTCTTTACATGTGGCTCGAAATAAACCCTGACATAGCCTGGTGCCTCACTGGACTTATATATTTTCAATTATTGAGAAAACAGTAGCTGTAAGAGAGAATTTTAAAAAAATCAAGTGCTGGAAATGCAATGATAGATAAAAATGGGCACTCTGTATTCTGCTCTCAGAATTCTTCTCCTCAGGCTCTACTTTTAACACACAATTCAAATTTTACAATGACACCCTATGCCCAGTTAGTCAGATCCAAACTCCTCAGGTGATATTGTACAGTACCCTTCAAATTCTATAATTTCCTTTTTTTCTTCTGTGTTAATATGTTGTTGTTGTTATTATTATTATCATTATTATTGTTATTATCTGAATTTCTATAAGACCCCCTGCATGCTCCTGACATGTGCTGACCATCTCCAACCCTGGCTTACTCCGCTTCAATTCACTGGTATTCATTCTCTTTAAAAACTTAAGCCTGTTTCTGCCTCAGGGCCTTTGCCCTAGTGGTTACTTCTGCCTGGAATGTTCTTCCTTAGATGTTTTTTTTTATTGCTGGCCTCTTTTCATCATGCTGGTCTCAGTTCAATCCTGACCACTCAACCTAAGGTAGCCCCCAGTTACTTGCAATCATATCACTTATCTTTCTCACATTAAACATTCTGTCTGCCCCCACTAGAATGTAAGCTCTGTGTTAGTAGGGACCTTATCTATTTTGTCCAACATTGCATCCCCAATGTCCAAAACAGTGGATTGCACATAAGGAATATTTGATGACCACATGAATAGAGCTGGAATTTGAACCAAGGTATAACTCCAAGGTCTTGACCTTAGCCCTTATAACTTAGTGTTTTCTAAGTTCTTTGTCCAGCAGACACTTAATGTGAAAACTCAAAAATGAAGAAACTGCCATTCTGACCCTAGGCACTTTGAAAAAAAGCAAAACATAAATTCTAACTATTGCCTGTAATAAGAACTTATCGCTGGGATGGATTTAGTAACATCTAACTTTTTGTTTAATGTTGGCTGTTTATTTTATTAAAAAGAAGGGGATATTTATGAGTCAGCCTCACATGTGCCTCTTTATTGTGAGCCTTTTCCTAATTTCCAAGGAGAACTATGAATTTCTCAGATGGTCTCTTATATCTTTAGATATTCCCACAGCACTTTATTTCCACAATACCTCAGTAATAAGGTAATGATGGCAGAGCTAAAATATTGCTATTTTAGATTCCAAACATCTTCCTGATAACAGAGAACTTGAAAAACAACTTTTATATGCCTTTGATATGTGACATGATAAGTGCTATTGTACACTTTGTAGTTTTCCCTCCATTTTATGGTATATAGGATAGGCAAGTTTTCATAAGGGTGAGATCAAGAGGTACTGTAGGAGTAGGAAAATGGGGGCTGGCAGAGAAAAGAGAACAGAAAGAGTAGCATTCAATTTAACCTTTACTTATGTTGTCATTTTGTCTAATGCTGAGTACTACATTTATTCAGATAATGGATAATTTATATTTGCTTGTCCAAATATTTCTGTACTTTCCAAATAGTCGTCAATGAGCATATATCATTAGTAAGAAGAAAAAACACTATTTTACTAAATGATAACAGTCATCCACTTGAAACAAAGAGGACTCAACAGGCATTGCCAAAGTTGAAGTGGTATCTGTTTGGAACTTTGGCCAATTTCCAAACACTGGCTTTTGGGTGTCCCATAAAATCTGTCTGTCATGAATCAAAAGTTTCCTGATCTCTAGCATGCAGCTAACAGACAGGAAATCATCACTGTCCTCTGTCACTGAGGAAAGTAACCAGAGAAACCTCACAGGCCACAAACAATTTCCTGTAATGCCAGCTCTGGCAGTTCCCCCAGGAGTCTTTAGTTACAGTGAGGGGGAGAGGCATAAAAGGAGAGGCTTCCAGGGAACATGACAGGACCAGGCTCTGGGGACGTCTCTGCCCTAACTTGGTTTGTCTGGGTTCACTCCAACCCCTGTTTAACCAGGCCACGTTATTGGTGTCATTCCCATGATGCAATGCTCTGTCCCTTCCTCTCAAAATCCAACCCCTCCTTATACCCTCAGATGCTAGTACTTGTTCTTAATTGCCCCTGACTGTGTTTATGTTCTTCTTAACAAGAATTACATATATTGGGCAACCCAATAGCATGTAAAATAGAACAGAACAGGACTATGTGGTGAGCACTATCTTTGTCACCACTGCTATGTAAATAAACCTACAAAACTAGATGACATCACCAAGGAAGTGAATGTGGACAAAGGGAAAAGAAGACATTCTAGAATTGAGCACTGTGGCAGTTCAATGTTACGAGAATGGCAGGAGGTACCAGAGAAGGAGTAGCCCCTGTGGTAGAGAGAGAAGCAACATAGAAGGGGGAACTAGGCAAAAAGAGTGAAAAACTGTGCTAAATTATTGATAAGCCAAGTAGGATGAGCTATAAGAACACTCCAATGGATTTAGCAATATGCTGACCTGGACCTGAGCAATTTAGGAAAAAAACAAAACACTAGAGAAATTTGGTAGGACTTCAAGAAAACTCCAAGGGTCCACTTGAGGGTACTGAATTTAAAGGAACATCAGTTATAAACATTGCGAGGTTTCCTTTAGCTTCTTCAGCCATGTGGGTATAGATGCACATTATCAAAGGGTTGGATTTAACTAGGGTTGAGTTCTGCTAGATGAGAATGATAAAGGAAGAAAGGGGCAAGGGATTCAAAGGTATATGGAAACAAAGTAATTATAATGATAGACCATGGAATTTAGGTTTCCTAAAGAGGAACTGAGCACAGGCAGTGGATCAGAGGCAGTAAAAAAAGGTAGTCGATCTTTTGCCCATTTTTTTAAATTAGATTATTTTTTGGTGTTGAGCTGTACAAGTGCTTTATTTTGGATATTAACACCTTCTCAGATGCATCATTGGTGAATATCTTCCCCCATTCATGGTTTGCCTTTCATTTTGATGATTTTCTTTGTTGTGCAAAAACTTTTTAGTTTAATATAGTCCCATTTGTTTTTCTTTTGTTTCCCTTTCCGGAGGAGATTTATCAGAAAAAATATTATTAAGAGAAATATCTGAAATTTTTCTTCTAGGGTTTTTATGGTATCTAGTCTTACATTTAAGTCTTTAATCCATTTTGAGTTTATTCTTACATATGATGTAAAAGGTTGTCTACTTTTATTTTTTGCATGTCTATCCAATCTTCCCCCAAATATTTAGTGAATAGACTGTCTTTACTGTAAATATTTCTCTCTTTTCTGTGTCCAGCGCTGCTAGAGAGTGGTCCGGTTCCTAAGTAGGGGCTGCTGGGGATTGAGAAAATGAAAGAAAGAGATAGACACAGAGATAGAAGGAAAAAGCTGGGGCCAGGTGGGACAGCTGTCCTCTGATGGAGAGACAGTGACCCAGAACCAATACAGTGCATTTATTTTATACAGCAAAAACCAGGAAGTTTTACTAAAGGTCAAGACAAAGGAGATTATGTGCATTCTTGGGTGGGCCCGAGTCCTATTCATTCCTGGTGCTTGGCTGGATTTAGATAACGAAACCCAACCGCTGGCGCCTGGGTTGAAGGTCAGGCTGACAACACTCCTGCCTCTGGCAAGGTGTGTTTCCAGGACATGGCTCTGCCAACACCACTGGATTCAGCTGACAATAATGAAAGAAATGTCCATGTGCCTTCCCAGGCACTCTCTACACTTTACGCCATTGTATGTCCTTGCTTCTTTTTTCAAATATTAATTGACCACATAGATGTGGGTTTATTTTTGGGCTCTACTCTGTTCCATTGACATATATGTCTGTGTTTTTGTTGTTGTTGTTGTTTGTTTGTTTTTTTGTTTTCTTTTTGGCAGCACTATGCTGTTTTGATTACTATGGCATTGTACTGTAGTTTGATATTAGGTAATGTGAGTCCTCCAATATTGTTCTTTCTCAAGATTACTGTGGATATTTAAAAATAACATACAGCATAGGAAATATAGTCAATGACATTGTAATAAGTATGTACAGTGCCAGTTAGCTACTGGAAATATCAGCAGGAAAACTTTTTAAAGTATATGATTGTCTAACCACTATACTGTCCACCTAAAACTAAAACAAAATAATATCGAATGTAAACTGTAATTGAAATAAATTTTAAAAAATTTTAAAAAGGTAGTACAATCAATGGATGATTAATTCTGGTGAGGTTGAAGAAATATATGGGTTTTAGAATTGTGACCAGGTCTAGGTCTCAGAAGAAAGAAGACGGGGTGCTGTAAAGAGGCAAGGGCCTATTAATACTCTACCTAGTGCAAAACAAGACAGTCCTCAGAATATAAGATCTTCTTGAATTAGCTCAATCAATGGCTGTTGAAATGGACACTCCTAACAATTTTCATACAACATAAAATTATGCTCTTTCAATAACATCAGGTTTCTTTAAGACACCTTTCACATCAAATCTCATTTGATTTTCTACCACAAAATTGAACTAGGTATTTTAGATATATGGGTATGTGTAGAGACATTCACAATACCACAATGATTTCATTATGCCTTCACCTACCCTCCTAGACAGTGAATTCCTCTGAGGAGACTTTGGTTTGTTCACCATAAGGAAAATCTAAGCCTCAATTTCCTTAACTATAAAATAGGGATAAGACTATTTTAACTCCCAGGGTTTGGTTGGGTTAGAGATAATGCCCCTAGCAAAATGATTGGCAAATATAGTATGCTCAATGTATGTTAGCTGGTATTATTTATAATTATAGCACCTATAGTACTGTGCCTGCAAGTGTCTAATGGATGCTTACCCAATGACTGATTCATATTTTAAACTTGAGGAAATGGAGTTCCAGCTGTTGATTACTTCCTAAATATAAGAAGTTAAATATTAGAGTTGTGATAAGAAACCAGGTATCCTTATTCTCTGCTTCTTGGATTTTCTTCCCCACTATATCTACTGCCACTAGTTTCAGGAATTTGCCTAAAATTGAGAAGTTAGGAAAAGAAGAATCTCAAGAAAGTGTCTTTTTTTCATTTGCTTTTTAAAAAAATCAACATTGCTTTACTGACTTTACAATATTATTTATACTGTTTGTACACTTCCTGAACAACCGTCATAGATGATTTCATAACTGTTTTAGAAACTGACAAAGGAAGGGGAGAACCAAGATGGTGGCATAGGTAAATACCTATACTTGCTGCCTCTCACAACCACATCAAAATTACAACTAAAAGGCAGAACAACTACCACCCAGAACTGCGGGAAAGCTGGCTGAGTGGAAGTTCCACAACTAGAGAGGTGAAGAAAGCACATTGAGACTGGTAAGAGGTGCAGAGGTGCGGAAAGTGCTGGCACCTGGATGTGCTGCTCTTTTAATTGGGAGGGAGATACAAGCTCCCGCTTGCTCTGAACTCCAGTTCCAGGTGGACTCTAGGGGACCCAGGCACATATGGGGAGAAACTGGACTGTCTGGCATGGGGACAGGAATGCGAGGGCAGCTTTCTCTCAGAGGTGCTCACAGCAATCATTGTTCCTGCACGGGGGCTCGGGAAGCAGAGACCCGGGGACCTCTCCAGTGCAGGGCTGACTGGCAGCCATTGCTGTTTGCTCTGCCCTGGTGATTCTCTGAGGCCCCACCCCACCGAATTTACAACACCACCCAAGCTGTGTGCATCCGCTTTTGCATATGAATGGCCTGTCCTTTTTCCGCATAACACCCATCAAACTGCAGTTGGGTCAGAGAGCTCCAGAGCTTCCAAAAGAAGATCCAAGACCTGCCTGCCTTGCTTCATAGCTGGGCCTCATCTGGGAACTTCCTAACCCCATACAAAGAGGAGGAATCTGCACATGTCTCTGTAGTTCCTGCTGGGCAGCCTCAGAAAGTGGCTGACCTTGCACCTCCTTGGAGATCCAAGAGCCAGTGTACCCAGTGGTCAGAGTGAGACCATACTGGATTACAACTCTTCACATCCATAAGAGACACACTCAAGGGGCAGACTCAGTGAGCACCAAAGCTCCACTGAAACAAGTCCTGCCCCATAAGGGTGTATCCTGCACAACAGATCTTCGAGAGTAGACACAGCTGGTCATCACAGCCAATTGGCGTGGAGGTCAATTCCTCCCAGTGATACCAACTACAATCAAGGCTTAACTACAACAAGACTGTGCAAATAGCCAACAAAGGGGTGCACCAAGAGTGTCCACCTCAGTTGATTGGGGAGGCTGAGCCACTGGGCCCTATAGAACACCTACCACACAAGGCCACTCTATCAACTCAAGGAGACTTAGCAGCTGCTCAGTACATAGAAACAAATGCAGGGAAGCAGCCAAAATGCTGAGACAAAGAAACATGTCACAAATGAAAGAAATGGATGAAAACAAAATACTGGATATAGAGTTCAAAACCACAGTTATAAAGTTACTCAAGAATCTTCTAGAAACCTCTAAGAAATTTGGTGAGACCCTCAAGGATATGAAAAGGACCAATCAGAAATTAAGCATACACTGATTGAAATAAAAATAATATACAGAGATTCAACAGCAGACTAGAGGGTCCCAAGAATCAAGTCAAAGATTTGAAATACAAAGAAGCAAAAAACCCAACCGGAAAAACAAAAAGAAAAAAGAATCCAAAAATATGAAGATAGTGTAAGGAGCCTCTGGGACAACTTCAAGCATATCAACATCCTAATATGGGGGTGCCAGAAGAAGAGTGATAGAGAGATATTGAAAACCTATTTGAAGAAATAATGACAGAAAACTTCCCCTACCTGGTGAAAGAAATAGACTTACAAGTCCAGGAAGCGCAGAGAACCCCAAATAAGAGGAATCCAAAGAGGACCACACCAAGACACATCATAATTAAAATGCCAAGGGCAAAAGACAAAGAGAGAATCTTAAAAGCAGCAAGAGAAAAACAATTAGTTACCAACAAGGGAGTACCCGTACGACTGTCAGCTGATTTCTCAACAGAAACTATGCAGGCCAGAAGGGAGTGGCAAGAAATACAAAGTGATGAATAGCAAGAACCTACAACCAAGATTACTCTACCCAGAAAAACTATCATTTAGAATTGAAGGTCAGATAAAGATCTTCACAGACAAGGAAAAACTAAAGGAGTTCATCACCACCAAACCAGCATTACGTGAAATGCTGAAGGGTATTCTCTAAGAAGAGGAAGAAGAAAAAGGTAAAGATAAAAAATTATGAACAACAAAGTGACAACAAATACATATCTACCAACACGTGAACCTAAAAATCAAATGAATAAAAAACCTGATGAACAGAACAGACTGGTGAATGTAATAGAATCAGGGGCATGGAAAGGGAGCAGACTGACAATTCTCAGGGGTAAGGGTTGTGGGGGTGTGGGAAGAGATTGGACAAAGAGCTTACACCTATGGATGAGGTCAGTGTGTGGGGGGGAAGGGGGAAGGCCTGGAGTGGGGTGGGAACTGGCTGGAGGGGAGCTTTGGGGGGGGGAGGAACATCTATAATAATCCGAACAATAAAGATTAAAAAAAAAACTGACAAAGGAATAATTTTTATGTCCATTTCCCAGATTTAAAAAGAAAACTTGAGTCTTAGAGAATTGGTGTCACTTGCTATTTAAGTTACAAAACAAGGACAATTATTCTCTTTACAGTGCACAGCTAAACTTCAAAACCAATACAAAATACTAAGGTGCCCTTTAATAACTTTTATTCCCCTCCAGTGGCCTCAGGAACCAGAAACCCAGAGAGGCCTCTAGCCAAAGAGGCCTCTAGTTCATGAGGCCACATTCAAAATAATGGCTACCACTTACCGAGCATCTGCTATGTGCCAGGTTAAGTACTTCACTTTTGTTACCTCCCAGAACTGACCCAACTACATTGTGAGGCAGGCACTATTACAACCATCATGTCACAGGTAAGGAAATTGAAGTTTAGAGGGGTTAAATAGTTTGCCTACCTAAGGTCAGATAGCAAATGAGTGGCATGAATTCAAACCTAGTTTGTTTTTTTAAAATATATTTTATTGATTTTTTACAGAGAGGAAGGGAGAGAGATAGTTAGAAACATCGATGAGAGAGAAACATCAATCAGCCGCCTCCTGCACACTCCCCACTGGGGATGTGCCTGCAACCAAGGTACATGCCCTTGACTGGAATCGAACCTGGGACCCTTGAGTCCGCAGGCCGACGCTCTATCCACTGAGCCAAACCGGCCAGGGCTCAAACCCAGTTTTGACAGAACATCTTAGTGATCCAAAATGGCAGTGAAGTAAGTGGAAGCTACAATGACACTTTCCCAGGAGCAAACTGGAATTACAACTAAAATACAAAAAACAAAAAAACAAAAACCCCACCATGAAATATCAACTGAATATTAGCTGAAAAGAACCTTAATAACCAAGGATGAAAAGTGGAGACTGCATAGAGACTGGTAGGAAGTGTGGAGGTGCAAAAGGGCTGGCTGGGTTCACACATACAGCAGCTGAAGTTCCATAGGGATATCTCAATTGTGGAAGGTTCCCACTGAGAACTCTGGGTCTAAACCACAAGTGGGTTTCCCAGCCCAGAGCACCAGAACTGAGAAAGGTGCCCACATAATATCTGGCTATGAAAAGGAGCAGGGCTGCTATCTGCCATCAAGAGATGACTGGAAATGCAGGCAACCTCTTAAAGGGCAACACAAAATTTTGTGTTCAGCCAATCACCTTGGGCTATGGAAGAGGGAGGGAAGAGTGGACTAGAGCGATGTGACCAGAATCCAGGGTTGGGGGCTCTGGGATTAGAGCATGGGAAACAGCCACCCAAGTTTCCTGTGCTGTGTCATTCCCTCATATTTCAGAGGGCATCTTTCTCTGGCAGACCTTTACCGTCCAGGCAGCTTTTGCCTGGAAGGGAAGCAATTGCCCCACCCTGTTGGAAAACCTCTTGCCCCATCCTGTGGTCGATAGCCTGAGGCCAATCAAGGTTGATAACAATCAGACTGCAAGCAGAAGCGGTTCTCTGGAGGCTTTGAGTCTTTGCCTGGTCTCCTTTTGGGCCCAGGGCTAATAAAAGCAGACCCCAGTGAACATCTTGGTCTTTCCCAAAGGCATTCAGCCCCAGATGAGTGAGCCACTAGTTGTGAATTGTTCATAGACCCAAACAGGGTACTCAGGGTCAGTCAGAAACAGCATTTCACATTTTCCTGCACTAGAGATTGGGAGTAGTAGCACATCTACCTAATAGATAGACACAAACACACAGACAGCCAAAATGGGGAAACAAAAAAACAAGCCCCAAATGGAAGAAGAAGATAATTCACAGGAAGCAGAGCTAAATGAAATGGAGATAAGAAATGTATCAGATATAGAGTTCAGAATAATGATGGCAAAGATGTTCAGCAGCATGAAAAAAATATATAGTAACTATGAAAAAAGGCCAGTCAGAAACGAAGAATGACATAGCACTGATGACACTAATAGTGGAAGGACTACACAGCAGATTAGGGGAAGCTGAGGATCATATCAGTGAAATAAAAAACAGGGTAGAAAAAATCACTCAATCAGAGAACCAAAAATAAAAAAAATAATTAAAAAAAGGACGATGGCTTAAGGGAGCTGTGGGACAACATGAAAATGTATCAATATTCACATAATTGGTGTTCCAGAAGGTGAAGAAAGTGAGCAAGGGAGAGAGAACCTGATTGAAGAAATAATGGCAGAAATCTTCCATAACCTGGTGAGTGAAAAGTCACACAAGTTCAGGAGACACAGAGAGTCCCAAGCAAGAAGAACCCAAAGAGGCCCATGCCCAGACATAGCATAATTAAAATGTCAAAAATTAAAGACAAAGAGATAATCTTAAAGGCGGCAAGAGAAAAGCAATTTTTTACCTTCAAAGGAGATCCTAAAAGGGTTTCAGCTGATTTCTCATCAGAAACTCTACAGGCCAGAAGGGAATGGTATGAAGTTTTCAAGGTAAAGAAAAGCAAGGATCTGAAACCAAGATTACTATATCCAGCAAGGCTATCATTCAAAATAGATGATAAAATAAAAAGCTTCCCAGAAAACAAAAGTCTAAAGGAGTTTATCACCACCAAACTAGCACTGCAAAAATGCTAAAACGACAGCTATAATGAGAAGAAATATATATATAGAGAAACATAGGCATGAAGAATTAAAATGGCAATAAATAAGTACTTATCAATAATAAGCTTATATGTAAATGTAGTAAATACTGCAATCAAAAGACATAGGGTAGCTGAATGAATATAAAAATATGACCCAATTACATACTGTCTACAAAAGAACCACCTTAGTACAAAAGACTCACACAGGATGAGAGTGAAGGGATAAAAAAAAATTCACATGCATATAAAAAGGATAAAAAAGCTGTTGTAGCAGTATTCATATCTGAAAAAATAGATTTCAAATGAAGGTTATCACAAGAGACAATAAAGGTAAGTACATAATACTAAAGAAATTGATCCAACAAGAGGATATAACCCTGGTAAACATATAAGCACACAATATAGGAGCACCTAATTATGTAAAACAAAAACAAAAACAAAAACTTCTAGAGGCCTTTAAGGGAGAGATTGACAGCAATACATAGCAAGGGACTTTAACACTCACATGATTTCACTGGATAGATCTTTCAGACAAAACTTAACAAGGAAACAGAGACTCTAAATGACACACTGGATCAGATGGTTTTAATAGAAGTTTACAGAACATTTCACCCAAAGCTACAGAATATACATTCTTCACAAGTGCACATGGGTCATTTTCAAAGATAGACCACATGTTAGGACACAAATCAAGTCTATACAAGTTCAAGAATATTGAAATTATATCAAGCATCTTCTCATATCACAAGGGAATGAAATTAGAAATCAAGTACAGTAAAAACATTCAAAAACATTCAAACATATAGAGGCTAAGTAGCATGTTATTGAACAATAAATGGGTTACCAATAAGATAAAGAAAGAAATCAAAAACTTTCTGAGACAAATGAAAATGAGTACATAACAATCCAAAATCTCTGGAACACATAAAAAGCAGTCTCGAGAGGGAGTTCATAGCACTACAAGCATACTTCAAAAAACAAGAAAAATTAATAAACTATTTAACCCTACAACTTAAAGAAATAGAAAGAAAAATACAAGAAAAGCTTAGAGTAAGTATAAGAAAGCAAATAATAAAGATTAAAGCCAAAATAAATGATATAGAGACTAAATAAACAATAAAAAATATCAGTAAAAACATGTGCAGGCTCTTTGAAAAAATAAACAAGACTGATGAACCATTAGCCAAATTAATCAAGAAAATGAAGAGAGAGGGCCTGAATAAATAAAATCAGAAAGTGGTGAAGTAACAACAGACACCACAGAAATGCAAAGGATTGTAAGAAAAAGCTATGAACAACTATATGCCAACAAGCTGAACAACTTGGATGAAATGGGCAAATTCATAGAAAAATACAATCTTCCAAAACTGAATCAGGAAGAATCAGAAAACCTGAATAGGCCAATAACAACTGATGAAATTGAAGCAGTAATTAAAAAACAAAACAAAACAAAACAAAAAATTCCTAGCAAACAAAATCCCTAGTCCAGTTGGCTTCACAGGGGAGTTTGACCAAATTTTTCAAGAACTAACACCTATATTCCTCAAACTATGATAAAAAATCCAAGAGGAAGGAAACACTTCCAAATTCTTCTTATGAGCCCAGCATTATCCTAATTCTGAAACCACAAAGAAAGAGAATTAAAGGCCAATATCTCTGATGAACATAGATGCTAAAAGCCTCAGCAAAATATTAGTAAATTGCACCAAGCAATACATTAAAAAGATTATACACCTTGACGAAGTGGGATTTATTCCAGGGATACAAGGCTGGTACAATTTTCACAAATGAATAAATGTGATACATCACAGAAATAAATTGAAAGACAAAAATCACATGATCATATCAATTGATATAGAAAAAACATTCAACAAAATCCAACACCTGTTTTTTATTTTAAAAAATCTCAGCAAAGTGGGAATAGAGGGATCATATCTCAACATAATAAAGACCATATATGGCAAACATACAACAAACATCACATTCAATGAACAAAAACTAAAACCATTTATCCTAAGAACAGGAACAAGACAGGGATGTCCGATTTCACCACTCTTATTCTACATAGTATTGGAAGTCCTAGCACAGTAATCAGACAAGAAGAAGAAATAAAAAACATCCAAATTGGCAAAGAGGAGCTAAAACTTGTTATTCATAGATGACATGATATGTACATAGAAAACCCTAAAGACTCCACCAAAAAAACTGCTAGAGTTAATAAACGAATTTGGCAAAGTAGCAGGATACAAAATTAACACCCAGAAATCGATGACATTTTTATACACCAATAATGAATTGTCAGAAATAGAAACTAAACAAACAATCCCATTTACCATTGCAAGAAAAAATTATGATACCTAGGAATAAACTTAATTAAGGAGGTAAAAGAGCTGTACTCAGAAATCAACAGGATGTTGATAAAAGTGATAGAAGAAGATATAAACAAGTGAAAAAATATGCAGTGTTCATAGATTGGTAGAATTTACATAATTAAAATGTTCATACTACCCAACACAATCTATAGATTCAATGCAATCCCTATTACAATACTAAGAGCACATTTCACTTATCTAGAACCAATACTTCAAAAATTTATATGGAACCAAAAAAGACCCTGAATAGCTGCAGAAATCTTGAGAAAGAAGAACAAAGTTGGAGGAATCACAGTACCAGGTTTCAAGTTATACTACAAAGCCACTGTAATCAAAAGAGTCTGGTACTGGCACAATAATAGGCATATAGATCCATGGGACAGAATAAAGAACCCAGAAATTGATCCAAACCATTATGTTCAATTAATATTTGACAAAGGAGGCAAGAGCATACAATGGAGTCAAGAGTATCTTCAATAAATGGTGCTGGGAACATTGGACAGATACATGCAAAAAAAATGAAACTAGACCACCAACTTAACACCATACACAAGAATAAATTCAAAATGGATAAAGGACTTAAACGTAAGATGGGAAACCATAAAAATCTTAGAAGTCATAGGCAGCAAAAGACATCTCTTGTAGCATTATGCTTGTGATACATCTCCCAGGGCAAGGAAAACTAAGGAGAAAATAAACAAATGGGACTACATCAAAATAAAAGATTTCTGCACAGCAAAAGAAACCATCAAAAAAGAAAATGAAAAGGTAGCCCAGTGTATGGGAGAACATATTTGGCAATGATACATCTGATAAAGGGTTAATATCCAAAATATATAAGGGAATGCATACAACTTAATAAAATGAAGATAAACAATCCAATTAAAAAATGGGCCAAGGATTGAAATAGACATTTCTCCAAAGTGGACATGCAGATGACCAAGAGACATGAAAATATGCTTATAGTCACTGATCATCAGAGAGATGTAAATTAAAACAATAATGAGGTATCACCTTACACCTGTCAGAACAGCTACCATGAACAAATCAACAAATGACAAGTGCTGGCGAAGATGTGTAGTAAAGGGAACCCTAGTACTCTGCTGGTGGGAATGCAGACTGGTGCAATTATTATGGAAAACAGAATGGCATTTCCTCAAAAAAATTAAATATGGAACTGCCATTTGACCCAGTGATCCCACTTCTAGGAATATATCCCAGGAAAACCGAAGCACCAATCAGAAAGAATGCATGTACCCCTATGTTCATATCAGCACAATTTACAATAGCTGAGATCCGGAAAACAGCCCAAATGTCCACCAGTAGATGAGTGGATGAAAAAGCTGTGGTATATTTACACAACGGAATACCATGCAGCAGTAAAAGGAAGTATCTCTTACCATTTGAGACAGCATTGAGGGGCCTGGAGATTATTATGCTAAGCACAATCAGTCAGAAGAATACCAGTATCACATGGTCTCACTTTTATGTGAAATCTAATGAACAAAATAAACTAATGAATAGAATAGATCCAGAGACATAGAAGTGTGGAACAGACTGTGAAATACCAGAGGGAAGGCGGGTTGGTTGGGTGGGTGGAAAGAGATCAATGAAAGAACTTGTATGCATATATGCATAACCCATGGACACATATAATAGGGTGGTGAAGGCCTTGGACAGGGGTGGAGGTGGGCTAGAAGGGGTCAGTGGGGGAAAAATGGGGACACATTTCAACAGTAAAGATTTTAAAAAATCTTAGTGCTCTTCCAGGCTCCCATTAACATCATCCTATGTTTCTGAACTTGGTGGTAATAATACAGAAAATATGATTTCACTTTGAGCAAATTCTACAACAAAAACCTTTTTATTGAAATTTAAACACATGCACATATTTAATGTGCACTTAGCTTTCAAGAACAGCTCCCTATGAGTTTATGAATCAAAAGCTCTTGGTAGAGAAGGAAGTGAATGATCTGTGAGAGTTGGCTCCCTACCAGGTGGAACTTGTACTCACACTTTATTTTAAGGTTGAAACTGACACCAGACATTGCTGAATAGTTCAGGAAGGCATTTCCCTCCAATGACTATCTGACTGTGTTCACACACATACACAAATACAACTGACAGGGTCAGCAGTTGGGGAGAAGAACAGGCATGCCATATTTCACTTGGTAAAGCCCTTCCAGCCAGAATGAACCAGGGACAAACCACTGTTCAATTAGACCTTAAAGTGAATTTCCCATGCTGTGTGTGCCAGGCACTGTGCTAGGTGTTGCAGATATGAGTATAAAAAATGAATACAACTTGTACATGAATGCTCATAGCAACTTTATTCATAATAAACCCAAAGTGAAAAGAGCCTAAATTTCCATCTGTAGGTGAATGGATAAACAAGTTGTGACATATTTGTACAATGGGACACTATTAAGGAATTAAAAAAACAAACTATTGAGGCATGTAACTGTATGAATGAATCTCACAGATGTGTTTTTGAGTGAAACATTCCAGATACATAAGAGTATATTTAGTATTAATCCACTTATATATGTTCTAGAATAGGTAAAGTGAATACATGATGATAGAAATCAGAATAGTGGTTACTCCAGGGGTGGGGGGTGAGGTTCACTGGGGGTATAAGGGGCTTTCTGGGATGATAGACATTTTCACATCTTATTTAGGACAATGTTTATGAGTATATACATTTATCAAAACTTATGAAACTATACAATTATAATCAGTATATTTATTGTTTGTAAACTATAATTCAATTAAAAATAACTATAAGCCATCATGGAGCTTACATTTTCATGTGAATACAGATAAATACAGAAATATTTAAAGAATAGTAATTGTGAAAAGTGTGATGGAGGAAAATAGGATGCTATGAAAGTTTATAATGTTTAAATCATTAAGATGTAAGGATTATTCCTTCATTCATTAAATATTTAATGAGTGCCTACTCTATGCCAGGCACTGGATTACACCCTGCGGGTATACTGTTAAGTAAAGTAGACTAGATTCCCTGCTATATATTCTTGTAAAGGAGACAGGCATTAGGCAAATAATTTTTTTATTTATAATTGTGCTATATGATACAAAGGCAACCAATGGAAGAATATGAAAACATAAAACGGGGCACTTGGACTCCTTGTTGGGATCAGAAGAAGTTTATGTAAGAAAGTATGGTTAAACTGAGGTCTTAAGAATGAGAAAGTGTAAGTGAATGCTGCCAGGGCATGCTCCCAGGAACAAACTGGAATTACAACTAAAATACAGAAAAGCTTCCTGAATAATCAATGGAAGACTCATAGGAGAGAACCCTGATACCCAGAGACCAAAAATGGAGACTGCATAGAGACTGGTAGGAGGAATGGAGATGCAAAAGGGTTGGCTGGGCACATACAGACAGCAACCAAAGTTCCGGAGAGATATCTCATCTGTAGCAGCTTGCCACTGAGAATTTTGGATATAATCCCTAAACTGGGCCCCCCAGCAGAGAGTACCACAACTGAGAAGGGTACCAACATAACATCTGGCTATAAAAAGAGGCAGGGTTGTTGTCTGTCAGGGAGTGATGGCTGAAAATTCAGGCACCCTCTTTACGGGCCAATGCACAAAATTCCCTGTGGAGCCACCCATCTTGTGCTCTGGCAGAGGGAGGGCAGAGTGCACTGGAGCTGTGTGAGCAGAAGCCAGAATTGGGGTCTATGGGGTTAGAGTTCAGAAGGCAGATACCCCAAGTTTACTGTGCTGAGTCATTCCCTTACACAGTGGAGGATACCTTTCCCACACATTTGCCTTGCCTGGGGGAAGACAGTTGGCCCACCCTATGGGAAAACACCTTGCCCTGAGGCCACTTAAGAGACTAAAAATAACAATTAGCCTCCAAGTAGAAGTACTGCCCCACCCTGTTTAAAAAAATTCTCACCACACCTGAGGATGATTGCCTGGGGGCAATTCAAGTCAGAATTCTAGCAGTCTGTAGGCAGAGGTGGTCTCTGAAGGCTTTGTGTCTTTGCCTGATCTAGTTAGTTAGAAACAGTGTTTGACAATGTCCTGTACTAGAGATTGAGAGGAGTAGATCTACCAAATACATAGTCACAGCATATAGATCAATAGAACAGAACAGAGAACCAAGAAATTCACCCAAGCCATTATGCTCAATTAGTATTCGACAAAGGAGGCAACAGTATAGACAGTCTCTTCAATAAATGGTGTTGGGAAAATTGGACAGATACATGCAGAAAAATGAAACTAGACCACCAACTTACACCATACACAGGAACAAACTCAAAATGGATAAAAGACTTAAATGTAAGTGGTGAAATCATAAAAAGCTTAGAAGAAACCATAGGCAGCAAAATTTCAGACATCTCTCATAGCAATATGTTTACCAATACATCTAGGGCTGTGGTCGGCAAACTGCGGCTCTCGAGCCACATGCGGCTCTTTAGCCCCTTGAGTGTGGCTCTTCCTAAGCCTTAGGAGTACCCTAATTAAATTAATAACAATGTACCTACCTATATAGTTTAAGTTTAAAAAATTTGGCTCTCAAAATAAATTTCAATCGTTGTACTGTTGATATTTGGCTCTGTTGACTAATGAGTTTGCCGACCACTGTCCTAGGGCAAAGGAAACTAAGGAGAAAATAAACAAATGGGACTACATCAAAATAAAAAGCTTCTGAATGAGTGATTTTTTCAATACTGTCTTTTAATTCACTGATCTGATCCTCAGTTTTCCCTAATCTGCTGTGTATTCTGTCCAATGTGTTCTTTATTTGTGTTATGTAATTATTTATTTCCAACTGTTCTTTTTTCATAATTACTATGTCTTTTCTCATACTGTTGAGCATCTTTACCATCATTACTCTGAATTCTGTTTCAGATAAATTTCTTTGCTTCATTTATCTCTTCTTCTGGAGAATTCTCTTATTCTTTCATTTAGGGGTTATTTCTGTGTCTCCTCATTTTGGCTGTCTGTTTGGGTTTGTGACTATGTATTTGGTAGATCTACTCCTCTCAATCTCTAGTACAGGACATTGTCAAACACTGTTTCTAACTAACTAGAGAAACCAGCAACAAAATGAAAAGCTAGCCCAGTATATGGGAGAACATATTTGACAATGTTACATCTGATAAAGGGTTAATATCCCAAATGTATAAGTAACTCATACAATTTAACAAAAGGAAGACAAACAATCCAATTAAAAAATGGGCCAAGGACCTAAAGAGACACTTCTCCAAAGAGGACATACAGATGGCCAAGAGATATATGAAGAAATTCCCAAAGTCACTAATCATCTGAGAAAATGCAAATCAAGAAGAAAATGAGTTAGCATTTCACATCTATCAGAATGGCTACCATCAACAAACAACAAATGACAAGTGCTGGTGAGGATGTGGAGAAAAAGGAACCCTCGTACATTGCTGGTGGGAATGCACACTGGTGAAACCATGATGGAAAACAGTATGGAGTTTCCTCAAAAAATTAAATATGGAACTACCATTTGACCCAGTGATCCCACTCTTAGGAATATATCCTAAGAAACCCGAAGCACCAATCAGAGAGAATGTGTACACCCCCTATGTTCATAGCAGCACAATTTACAATAGCTAAGATCTGGAAACAGCCCAAGTGCCCATCAGTCTATGAGTGAATAAACCATCCATGGTACATTTATACCAAGGAATACTATACAGCAGTAAAAAAGAAGAATCTCTTACCCTTTTTAGACAGCATGGAAGGACCTGGAGAGCATCATGCTAAGTTAAATAAGTCAGAGAAAGACAAATATCACATGATCGCACTCATATTTGAAATCTAATTAACAAAAGAAACTGATGAAGGAAGTGGATCCAGAGACTTGGTAACATGCAACAAAGTGTGGAATCTCAGAGGGAAGGCAGAGGAGGGTGGGTGGGTGGGAGGTAATCAACCAAAGACCTTGTATGCATATATGCATAAACCATGGACACAGACAATAGGGTGAAGGCCTGTGGTGGGTGCAGGGGAGGATAAGGGGGAGTCTGGAGGGTGTCAATAGGGGAAAAGGGGGATATATGTAATACTTTCAACAATAAAGAATTATTTTTAAAAAAGAATGAGAAAGCAAGCAGATTAAGAAATGAGAGTGAGGTATAGAATCTTCCTTGCACAGGAAACAATATATACACATGCCCTGTGGTGAAGAGAGTATGGCAAATAGAAGAAACTAAAAGAAAGCTAAAGTGACTGAAAAAAGAAAGTAAAGGGGAAGGTGATAGGAGATGGTACTGTACATAGGCAGGCAAAGACCTACTCATGCAGAATCTAGAATGCCATGTTAGGGAGGTTGGTTTTTATTCTCAGGGCAACATGATTAGAATAATTTTAAGAAAGGATCAGAAAGATCATACACCATGACCAAGTAGGATGTATCCCGGGAATACAAGGATAAAAGTGATACACCTGCAAATCAATAAACTTGATACATCGCATAAATAAACTGAGAGATAAAAATCACATAGTCATATCAATTGACGCAGAAAAAGCATTTCACAAAATCCAACACCCTTTCTTGATAAAAACCTTTAGCAAAATGGGAATAGAGGGATCTTACCTCAACATAATAAAAGCCTTATATGACAAAACCATTTCCCTTAATAACAGGAACGAAAGAGGGATGCCCACTTTTACCACTCCTGTTCAACATACTTCTGGAAGTGCTAGCAAAAGCAATTAGACAAGAAGAAGAAATAAAGGTATCCAAATTGGAAAACAAGATGTAAAACTGTCATTATTCGCAGATGACATGATACTGTACATAGAAAACCCTAAAGACTCCATCTCAAAATTATTAGAATTAATAAATGAATTTGGCAATGTTGCAGGATACAAAATTAACTCCAAGAAATCTACGGCATTTCTATACACCAATAGTGAACTTACAGAAAGAGAGACTAAAAAAACAATCCCATTAACCATCACACCAAAAAAAAATTAAGATGCCTAAGAATAAATTTAACTAAGGCAGTAAAATACCTGTACTTGGAAAACTATAGGACACTGAAAAAAGAGATAGAGGAAGACATAAGCAGATGGAAGAACATACCGTGTTCATGGATTGGTAGAATCAACATTATTAAAATGTCCATACTACCCAAAGCAATCTATAGATTCAATGCACTCCCCATTAAAATACCAACAGCATATTTCACAGATCTAGAACGAACTCTCCAAAAATTCATCTGGAATAAAAAAAAAGACCCCGAATAGCTGCAGTGATCCCGAGAAAGAACAAAGTAGGTGCGATCTCAATACCAGATATCAAAATGTATTACAAAGCCACTGTTCTCAAAACTGCATGGTACTGGTACAAGAACAGACATATAGACCAATGGAATATAATAGAGAACCCAGAAATTGACTCAAACCACTATGCTCAATTAATATTTGACAAAGGAGGCAAGACCATACAATGGAGTCAAGACAGTCTCTTCAATAAATGGTGCTGGGAAATTTGGTCAGACACGTGCAAAAAAATGACACAAGTTCACCAACTTACACCATACACAAAAATAAATTCAAAATGGATAAAGGACTTAAACATAAGATAGGAAACCATAAAAATATTAGAGGAATCCACAGGCAGCAAAATCTCAGACATGTGCCAAAGCAATATCTTCACTGACACAGCTCCTAGGGCAATGGGAACTAAAGAGAAAATAAACAAATGGGACTACATCAAAATTAAAAGCTTTTGCACAGCAAAGGAAACCATCAACAAAACCAGAAAGCCCACTGCATGGGAGAACATATTTGCAAATGTTATCACTGATAAGGGTTTAATCTCCAACATTTACAGTGAACTCATACAACTTAACAAAAGGAAAATAAATGATCCAATCAAAAAATGGGCAATGGACCTAAATAGATACTTTTTGAAAGAAGACATAAGGAAGGCCAAGAGACATATGAAAACATGCTCAAAGTCACTAATCATCTGAGAGATGCAAATCAAAATGACAATGAGGTACCATCTCACACCTGTCAGAATGGCTATTATCAACAAATGACAAATGCTGGAGAGGATGTGGAGAAAAAGGAACACTCATGCACTGCTGATAGGAATGCAGATGGGTGCAGCCACTGTGGAAAACAGTATGGAGTTTCCTCAAAAAACTAAAAATGGAACTCCCATTTGACCCAGTGATCCCACTTCTAGGAATATATCCCAAGAAATCAGAAACACCAATCAGAAAGGATATATGCACCCATATGTTCATAGTGGCACAATTCACCATAACTAAGATTTGGAATCAGCCGAAGTGCCCATCAGCAGATGAGTGGATTAAAAAACTTTGGTGCATCTACACAATGGACTACTAAACTGTGGTAAAAAGAAGGAATTCTTACCATTTGCAACAGCATGGATGGAACTGGAGAGCATTATGCTCAGTAAAATAAGCCAGTCAGAGAAAGATAAATATCACATGATCTTACTCATTTATGAAATATAATGAACAACATAAACTGATGAATAAAAACAGATTCAGAGACAGAGAAGCATCTATCAGACCTTCAAACTTCAGAGGGAAGGCAGGGGAGGGTGGGGGTAAGGGGAAGAGATCAACCAAAGGATTTGTATGCATGCATATAAGCCTAACCAATGGACACAGACAACAGGGGGGGGGTGAGAGCATGAGTGGGGGTGTTGGGGGGATAATGGGGAGATAAGGACACATATGTAATACCTTAATCAATAAAGAAAATTTTTTTAAAAAAGATCCACCTATTGCCTCCAATATTCTACTTACAGAGATCTATCTTTCAGCTATTCCCTTTTACTAGTTTGTCTTTCATGGCTCATCCATTTCTCTGGAAACCCTAGCCACATACTTTCTTTTTCTTTTTTTCATATATGATACCTTCAACCATCCTTTATTAAATGGTTCCTTTCCTCTTCCAATAATACAACTGTTTATGTTTCATTATAGTATTCATTGTCATTGTCCACTATAACATCCTCCCTTTTCATTACTTCAGAAAAATTGTGATGATAGTTTTATAATAAAAATATATGTTTTTCTGAGTGATTAGGCTGAGTGTCAGTTTCCTCAGCTGTGCAATGCTTGGTGGGGCTGTATGTCATTCTATGTGCTGTGTGTCTACTCTTGCTATTACTATACAGTGTCATGGGCTTTAGAGGCTTGACCCAAAGCCTTTTCACTCATTTGCAATGTGATGCCTTCAGGAAAACCATCCCAAGTTGAAAAAAAAATTCTTTAGGGTTTATATTTGGGAGCCTAAGTTAGAATGAAAGACTTGATAAGCTTTCAACAAATTGATCCTATAGGAATAGGAAGGATTAGGATTCCAGATGGCTTCAGCTTGCTGAAAACTTCCTGACAGACTGTTTCATCTATTACTGATTCCAGATAATCAAGGACACTGCTCTTTCTGTCTTTTGTACTATGGGGAGGAAACCTAACAAATGCTCAGTTGAGATGGACAGTGAGTCCATGTAGAGTTCACCAATAGTAGCAACTGTAAGAAGAAGACGGAATAAGAGACAAATTCAGGTTGTTTCCATAAAGATAATATTTAGCTAGATATATAGCTCATGATATGGATAGTCTCTAAGGCCTACTGATGTAGATGAGGATAAAGATGTTTTGCCTTGATCAGAGATGAGGAAAGATAACATGGGATGGAGCCTCTAAACTGGAAAAATAGAATGGCTCATATCAAATCCATCCCTCACGACTAGAAGAAAAATGATAGGAACCCTCCCCCCCAGTACAAAACCCAGTAAATAGCAGACTAAGATCCCTTTCTTCATTTGCCAAGAACAGCATGATACTTTTACCTAATTTTATGGCAGCAATTTTAAGCTCTAAATCCCTTCAAAAGTTAATTTTAATTTTGCTCACAGGGTGAGCAAGACAAACCAACTTGTCACATATGCCTGCATTTCTATAATTAGGAGAAACAGCCCTAATCCCTTTTTATATGCAAAAAATAGAAACTAGTCAAGTAGTCTACTTGGTTGGTGGGAACACGCTTTTAAAAGTATCATGCTAAAAATAAAACACTAAAGCATTATATATCATAAGCAAATTTCAAGCTTCAGTCTAAACATTTTGTCCTTAGCCAAAGTCCGCAAGCAATAGAGTGGTCCAGCACTTCTGTCTCTGCCATGTTTCATGGCATTGAAACTCATGTACTTTCTAGGCTAAATGACATTCAAAACTGATTTCAGAAAGCCAATTTGTAGCAAGGCCCAAGCTATATCTTTGGTAATTTATTTGTAATGTACAAACTAGCAAAGTTCACTGAAGAAGAAATAGATAATCTGAATAGTCCTATATTGATTTTAAAAAACAGAATTTATAATTAAGCACTCCCCACAAAAAGCAAAACAAAACAAAACAAAAACCCTAAACCAGATAGTCTCTCTGGTGATTTCTACCAAGCAATTAAGGAATACATAATACCTTGTACACCCTATGCTGTAGTTTACATTACAACTGGGTGATTTTCTTGTGGCTTTGTTTTCCCATTTTGTCCAATCTTTTTCAATGTACTTTGTCATATTTTGCCACATTGTACAAATATCTTTAACAAGAGATCTCTTCTCTATATTTCCAGAGCCAGGGTTCTCCAGGAAAACGGAACTAAAAGGATGTGTGTGTGTGTGTGTGTGTGTGTGTGTGTGTGTGTGATAGAGAGGCAGAGAGAGATTGCTTATTTAACTTCCTATTTATTTACTAAAAATAATTGGCTCACAAAATGTGGGAGCTGGCAAGTCTGAATACTTCATGGACTGTTGGGCAGAATGAAGACCCAGGGAAGAGTTGATGGTGCAGTCTCAAGTCCAAAGACAGGCTGGAGGCAGGCTTTCTTCTTCCTCGGGGAACCTCAATCTTTTTCTCTTAAGGCCTTCAATTGATTGGGTGAGGCCAACCAACATTATGGAGGGTAATCTGCTTTACTCAAACTCTACTGATTTAAAGGTTAATCATATCTAAAAAATATATTCACAGCAACATTTATACTGGTGTTTGACCAAACATCTGGACACCATAGTGTAGCCAAGTTGACTCATTGCATATTTACTTCTGAACAGCAAGTAGAAAATACACAGGGCAAACAAACATCAGGGAACACCAGGTCACTGCTTCCTTTCTAACTAGACAAAACAGATTTTCAGCAAAGTGAAATATGAAATGGATGTAATGGTGTTACAGAGGCAAAATGGATAAAAGATTTAAATGTAAGTTGTGAAACCATAAAAATTCTAGAAGAAACCATAGGCATTAAAATCTCAGACATCTGTAATATGAGCAATATGTTTATTGATACATCTCCTAGGCCCGCCGTGGTCGGCAAACTGCAGCTCGAGAGTCACATGTGGCTCTTTGGCCCCTTGAGTGTGGCTCTTCCTAAGCCCTAGGAGTACCCTAATTAAATTAATAACAATGTACCTACCTATATAGTTTAAGTTTAAAAAATTTGGCTCTCAAAAGAAATTTCAATTGTTGTACTGTTGATATTTGGCTCTGTTGACTAATGAGTTTGCCGACCACTGTCCTAGGGCAAGGGAAACTAAGGAGAAAATAAATAGATAGGACTCCATCAAAATAAAAAGCTTCTGCATGGCAAAAGAAACCATCAACAAAATAAAAAGGTAACCCAGTGTATGGGAGAACATATTTGGCAATGATACATCTGATAAAGGGTTATTATCCAAAATATATAATAAACTCATACAACTTAACAAAAGGAAGACAAACAATCCAATTTAAAAATGGGCAAAGGATCTAAATAGATACTTCTCCAAAGCATACGTACAGATGGCCAAGAGATATATGAAAAAATGCTCAAAGTCACGATCATCAGAGAGATTCAAATTAAAATGACAATGAGATTTCCCCTCTCACCTGCCAGAATGGCTACCATCAACAAATGACAAGGGCTAATGAGGATGTAGACAAAAGGGAACCCTAGTACACTGCTGGCGGGAATGCAGACTGGTGCAGCCATTATGGAAAACAGCATGGAGTTTCCTCAAAAAAGTAACTATTGAACTGACATTTGACACAGTAATTCCATTTCTAGGAATATATCCTAAGAGAACCAAAACACCAGTCAACAAGAATGTATGCACTCCTATGTTCATAGCAGCACAATTTACAATAGCTAAGATCTAGAAACAGTCCAAGTGCCCATAAGTAGATGAGTAGATAAAAAAACACACTGTGGTACATTTACATCATGGAATACTATGCAACAGTAAAAGGAAGGATCTTTTACCTTTTGAGACAGCATTGAGGGGCCTGGAGAATATTATGCTAAGTGAAATAAACCAGTAAGAGAAAGGCATATATCACATGATCTCACTTATATGTGGAATCTAACGGACAAAATAAACTGATGAATAAAATATATCCAGAGACATAGAAGCACGGAACAGACTCTAAAATCTCAGAGGCAATATGGGGGAGGGTGTATGGGTGGGAAGGGATCAACCAAGGAATTTTTATTCATATATGCATAACCCATGGACACAGACAATAGCGTGATGAAGGCCTGGAGGAGAGTTAGAAGAGGTTAATGGGGGGAAAAGGGGGCCATATGTAATACTTCCCACAATAAAGATTTTTTAAAAAAGAAAAATGTCTCTTTTATAAAAAACATACAGGGGTTTTGCATTTTAAGGAAATTGCTCACTAGAATAATTAATGAGTATATGTATGTGTGTATGTGTACATATACACATATATATATGCAATTTGAATAATTAAAAAATCAAGGGTTTAAGGAATCAGAGAAGCTCATTTGTTTTTCTGGAAATTCGGGTCAGTTCCTGAGTTCTATAAGGAGGAGAGTCAAGGGTAATTAGTAAAGTCAATGAAAGGGCTGTACTTCTACTATCAGTGATGTTGACTGTACATTACATTTAACATGAGACTTATACAGGTTATTCCTAGTAGCTTCCCTTTATCTAGTGCTGGCTATGTGCCAAGCACTGTGATAAGTGCTTTATGGGGTTATGTCATGTAATCTCCCAAACAACCCTTTTCTGCAGATGAGAAAACTGAAGCTCAGAGGTCATATCACACAATCAGGATTATGCAACTAATAACCAGCAAAGGCAGGATTCAATTCAAACTTCAAAGCCCTTGTTTGTAACCACTATGCTAGATTTTTATGAAAACGTCATTTTCAATAAATGTAACATATAATTACCATATGACATAGGAATTCCATTGCTAGTTATGTATCCAGAAGAACTGAAACAAAATCTTACACACCAATATTCATAGAAGTTCTAGCCACAATAGCAAAAATGCAAAAACTACCCAGATGTCTATCAACAGATGAATGAATAAACCAAATATGGTATATATCCATACAATGGAATATTATCGAGCCATAAAAAGGAATGAAATTTTGATATAGACTAAAACATGGATAAATCTTAAAAATATTATGCTAAGTGAAATGGGCCAGACACACAAGGCCACACGTTGTATAATTCCATTTCTATGAAATATTAATAATAGGCAAATTTGTAGATACAAACAGAGATTAGTGGTTCCATGGCCTGAGGAGATAGGGAAATGGGGAATGAATGCTTAATGGGTATGAGGTTCCCATTTGGTGTGGTGAAAAAGTTCTGAAACTAGATAGTTGTGATAGTTGCACAACATTGTGAATGTACTTAGTAAATGCTACAGAATTGTACACTTAAAAATGGTTAAAATGGTAAATTTTATATGAATTTTACCACAGTAAAAAGCAATCAGTCAAATAGTTTAATGGCCACTGATTTCCCCTGTGCCTAAATTTGTGGGTTTTGCTCTTTAAGGCATTTACGAGTGTCTTCCCTCTGCTGACCCATAAACACTCTAGGCTCATCTCCCCCTCTCTACTGTAACTCCTACTGTCCTTTCCCTATTCCTATTGGACCTGGAGTCTCTTCCCTCCTTCCTACCAAAATAAATTTTAGCCATCCTTCGCAATCCAGCTCTATCCATGAACTTTCCTGATTATTTATTCTCTTCCTCTTCTAATCAGGAAACCCAGAATGACCCACTTTATTTTTAAATTAACTTTAAATGTTAACATTACACAACTGTTTCTAAAACAACGCCTTTTGGCTCTCAGGCTAATGTCCTATTAACACCTCACTGTCTCCTATAGCACTTAGAGTTGTCAAAGTTGGCATATTTATTCTGGGGAGGGTTCCTGGAAATTAGCCTTATTTCTCTGGTAAGACTGTCACTTCATGATGGGATAATACCCATTTCTTATACATCTTTGAATCACCCAACATGTGTTGGCACATAATAGATGCCCAACACATTATCATGATGAATGATCTACAAATTTTTACAACCTTCCTCAAACCTGTTGTTGACATTAAAATAGGACAGCATAAACCATCACTTCATCAGAAAGGAAACATCTGTTTATCCTACTGTGTTTTACTTTCTAACAAATTAAAATTACATGAGCTCTTGCTAGTAAAGCAAGGAGTAGACAGACACTTTCAAAAAGAGCCAATTCGATGTAGTAATTAAGAGCATATGTTCTGAATTAGAACAGACACTAAAATAAATATCGTGCTCACTATCTTTGAAATTTTGGACAAATTACCTTACTTCTCTCAGCCTCAGTTTCCTCATCAGTAAACATGGGATATTTATAATAGTATCTGCCCTTGTTTTTTTTTGTTGTTGTTGTGAATATCAAACGAGATAAGGAAGCATAGGCCCAGACACATATGTTAGTATTTATGATTATCAATTGCTTTCCCCAAACCTCTTCCTAAGGAAACAGTTTATTCATTGACCTAGTGTTCAGGAAAGCATTCAGCATAGTCATCTATAGTATGGTAGGTTCAACCATTGGGCTGTAAACGGTGGCATCAGGGCCCAAATATATACATTAGGAAAGTTCAATAATCAAATCCAGGAAAATGTAGGCTGATGCTTTGATACTCTAATTACAATCTATTAAGTCCAAATAACTGTGCCAGCCAGATTCCTTTTGGAATAACTACAGTGTTCCTAAGCCTGAGAACAAAAGTGGGACTTGAATGAAGGGCTAGTTTGCATCCTGGAAGATGAACAAGTGTTCTGCTTGTGGCTTACCAACTGATAATAGAGAAATCAGTGTATGGGAATGAGATGGTATTCTCAGTGTTTAACAATAAGAATAAGCCTTTTAAATCCCTAAACTCTATGGGTCTCCTGGACACATGGTTGTTCATCAATTTTCTTCAAACATCTGATTGCCCATGCATGCCAAGACAACTGCCCATGTTTCAGTAGACTGGCTCATGCCTAGGCACAGGAATTTGAGGTTGAAGAGTGAAGTTACATGAGCTGGAAAGAAGTAGGGGATTCAGAACAAGAATTGAAAAGCTGTTATCTTTGTGAAGAATTAGCAATGGACACACACCCCTCTTTTAGACTGGTCTTGCTCAGGAATCCAAACCTGTGTCAGCATTGCTAGAGGGTATAGAAAGCCATTGGGAATAATTTGGGATTATAAACCCACTGTCGGTAGACAGTTGGATGCTCTCATAATGTATTATCTTCACTTGAAGGATTACTTTCCTAAGGTCAGATAGGTTTGTTTGCCCCTTTGGATGAACTCTCTCTAGTCCTTCTGTGATAGGCTGTGATTTTCAAAAGTCATGGTTAGGAATGAGTTTGCCCTATTGTAAGCAAGCAAATAAGAAGAACTTTGTTTGGTCTGGTCCTAGAATTGGTTATACCTTTTTTTGGAAAGTATACACTAATCTGATTATTGAGTTTTGAAACTAACAGAAATATCAACTGAATTTGTACTATTAATAGTATGCAAAAGGACAAAGGATGGGCAGGAGAGATAGGATTTTTACTGTCAAGCTAAGATTCACAAGAGTGATACAGAACATCTTGTTTGACTCATGCACAAATAGATGTCTCTGATTTTCCACTCATACTGAACTTCCCCTGTGGCCATGTATCTGTTCCCTCCCTTCCAAGAATGTTGGGAACCAGAATTCTTTAATCACTACCTCTGATGTGTGGAAGGTAGTGTAGTTGATGTGAAGAGCTAGAGAATCTTTCAGGAAAACCAGGAGTGGGTGACAGAGCACCTCAGAGAGTTTGGCAGAAGCCTGAGTCTAGAACTGTACTTTCTGTCTAAATTAGACCCATGACTTTTGAATTCCACACAACATTCCTGCTATGTTGTTTTCATTTATAAAAAGAATTCTACAATTAAGTAAAAACCAAAATTAAGACCTGTATAATGTCACTTCTCATTGTACTGTTTCCACCTGACCCTTGCCCTTTTCATCACCCTTTCCTTTTTTTTTTAAATTTTTTATTTATTTCAGAGAGGAAGGGAGAGGGAGATAGAAATATTAATGATGAGAGAGAATCATTGATTGGCTGGCTCCTGCATCAAGCTGCAACCCGGCATGTGACCAGAATTGAACCTTGACCTCCTGGTTCCTCGGTCAATGCTCAACCACTGAACCACACTGGCCGGGCTTCATCACCCTTTCCTTTTTGATCTGTTCTGATACCACACTTGCTCCCTTCCTAGTATCTTACTCTTCACAGAGTAATTACTCTCTCCAAAATGCAGTTCTTAGCAGCCTTGTCCAGGTCCCACCCTCCCTCACCCTTCCAAATGTACGCAGCTATTTGCAGTGGGAGCCAAAATCCTAATCTTTATCCACATTCTTACAGATAACCTTCTCCTAACCATAGCTTTCACTAAAAGCAAACAGTCTTCTTGTGGGTGATGGCAATCTGCTTAGGAAATGAACAGATTTTTATCTCAAAGCCGGGAGAACAGGCTCCAGAGACCTTCATATTTTTCATAGCCTCTGTCCTGAACTGCTCTCTTAGACTTACCTTGCACTCCACATCTTGGCCTTCTTTTAATCTTTTTGGCTTCTGACCTCATGACTCATTTTCCCCACTCAGTCTTGCTTGGATCTGATTCTTGCTAAAGCTTCTTTGTTTTTGAGCTATCTGATTTCTTCCATAATAATGATTCCAACTCCTTCTCCTGCTATATTGCAGTTGACTGCCCTGGATAAACATCTTATTCAATTATCCTCCAAACTTATGCACAGGGTCCTGAAACTCTGTTCAAATCTTACCCCCTCTGAACTTGTTTGGCTACTATTCCTGGACCTCCTTTAACACTTACCATATATAGCTTTGTAATGCAATATTTTTATATTAATTATTTCATAGATATTAAGTGCTTTTCACATTATGGTATACTAGGAATGTACAAATAAAGTTATTCTCCAAGGGAAAATTAGATAATTCAATAGAACTTCCTGCAATGCTGGAAATGCTCTACATCTGTGCTGTTTGATTCAGTAACCACTAGCTGTATGTGGCTATTAAGCACCTGAAAAGTGGCTTGTTCAACTGAGGAACTAATATTTGAATTTTATTTAATTTTAATTCATTAAAATTTATATAGATACATGTGGTTAATGGCTACCATGCTAAACAGTGTCAATATCATGTATATATTAGGAATGGATTCCTTGGGTTGAAGAGTGTGTGCATTTTAGTTGTACTAGATATTGCCAAATGTTTTCCAAAATGGTTGTCCCCAAAAATGGAAAAACAACAAATATTCAACAAGAGACAAAAAGATAAACACATTATGATTATACTAGTGGCCTGGTGCACGGGAGGGGGGGTTCCCTCAGCCCAGCCTGCACCCTCTCCAATTGGGGACATCCCTCTCGCAATCTGGGACCGCTGGCTCCTAACCTAACCACTCACCTGTCTGCCTGCCTGATTGCCCCTAACTGCCCTCCCCTGCTGGCCTTATCACACCCCCAACTGTTCTCCCCTGCTGGCCTGATCTCACCCCCAACTGCCTCTGCCTGCCTGATTGCCCCTAACTGCCCTCCCCTGCTGGCCTTATCACACCCCCAACTGTTCTCCCCTGCTGGCCTGATCTCACCCCCAACTGCCTCTGCCTGCCTGATCACCCCTAACTGCCCTCTCCTGCTAGCCTGATCTCGCCCCCAATTGACCTCCCCTGCTGACCTGATCTTGCCCCCAACTGCCTGCCCTCCCCTACCAGCATGATCTCGCCCCCAATGGCCCTACCCTGCCGGCCTGATCTTACCCCCAACTGCTCTCTCTGCCTTGGACCCCACCACCATGGCTTTGTCTGGAAGGAAGTCAGACATCCAGAAGATGGCCGGTCAACCCAGTCTAATTAGCGTATTGCCCTTTTATTAGTATAGATAGATTATATAGGATAGGATTGCTTAAATTGGGGGGAGGGGAGCCTTTTTCAGTAGGAGGAGATGCTCTTGGCAGACAAAAATACATAATCCCTATATCTGGACTGATAGCCAGCCATATGCACAATACTGCCTAACCAGTCATTAAAAAATTGAACTGCTTTCTTACATCTTACACCAAACAGTTGCCCTTAAAACCCCTTCTCAGCCCCTACCTTAGGTTCTGCCTTCATAGTTCACTCAGATTAGGTTCTGATTAGTCAGTTTCTATGCCAGTCAGTGTCAAAAGCTCTGCCTCCTAGGCAGCCATTGGCTCCTCACACTTCACCCAGATTTGGTTCTTATTGGTCGGTTTCTATGCCAGTCGGTTTCTTTCCCAGCATCTCTGGGCCTATCTCTGGGCCTGATCAGAGAGGCAAGGTTGATCAGCAGCCCCCGCGGAGGCCCAGAGAGAAACAGAGGCATGGATGCTGACGAAGCCTGGAGAGAGAGAGGCAAGTGTTGATCAACAGCTGCCACAGAGGCTGTGGATGAGACCCTACCACTCTCTTCGGGCCTCTCTCTGGGCCTGATCCGCAGCCCCCTCAGCAGTCAGTGCTGCATCACCGTGGCAACCCAACACTGACTGCAGGACTTAATTCCAGTCGTTCGAGCTTTCGGTCATTACAGACCCTGGGTTTTTATTTTTTTTATTTTTAGTTTTTTATTGTTTTATTGCTTGAAGTATTACAAAGGTTATTACATATGCCGCCTTTTTTCCCCCACCCTTGACAATCCCCTGACCTCCCCTATCCCCCAGTGTCTTATGTCCATTGGTTATGCTTATATGCATGCATATAAGTCCTTCGGTTGATCTCTTACCTCCCCTTCTGCCCCCTACTCTCCCCGGCCTTCCCGCTGCAGTTTGACAATCTGTTTGAGGCAGCTCTGCCTCTGTATCTATTTTTGTTCATAAGTTTATAATGGTCTTTATTATCTATGAATGAGTGAGATCATGTGGTATTTTTCCTTCATTGACTGGCTTATTTCACTTAGCATAATGCTCTCCAGTTCCATCCATGCCATTGCAAATGGTAAGAGTTCCTTCTTTTTTACAGCAGCATAGTATTCCATCGTGTAGATGTACCACAGTTTTCTAATCCATTCATCTACTGATGGGCACTTAGGCTGTTTCCAGATCTTAGCTATGGTGAATTGTGCTGCTATGAACATATGGGTGCATATATCCTTTCTGATTGGTGTTTCTGGTTTCTTGGGATATATTCCTAGAAGTGGGATCACAGGGTCAAATGGGAGTTCCATTTTCAGTTTTTTGAGGAAACTCCATACTGTCTTCCATAGTGACTGCACCAGTCTGCATTCCCACCAGCAGAGCACCAGTGTTCCTTTTCCTCCACATCCTCTCCAGCACTTGTCGTTTGTTGATTTGTTGATGATAGCCAGTCTGACAGGTGTGAGATGGTACCTCATTGTTGTTTTGATTTGCATCTCTCGGATGATTAGTGACTTTGAGCAAGTTTTCATATGTCTCTTGGCTTTCTGAATGTCCTTTTTTGAAAGGTGTCTATTTAGATCCTTTGCCCATTTTTTGATTGGATTATCTTCCTTTTGTTAAGTTGTATGAGTTCCCTATAAATTTTGGAGATTAGGCCCTTATCAGATATGACATTGGCAAATATGTTTTCCCATGCAGTGGGCTTGCTTGTTGTTTTGTTGATGGTTTCTTTTGCTGTGCAGAAGCTTTTTATTTTGATGTAGTCCCATTTGTTCATTTTCTCTTTAGTTTCAACTGCCCTAGGAGCTGTATCAGTGAAGAAATTGCTTCGGCATATGTCTGAGATTTTGTTGCCTTTGAATTCTTCTAGAATTTTTATGGTTTCTAGTCTTACATTTAAGTCCTTTATCCATTTTGAGTTTATTTTTGTGTATGGTGTAAGTTGATGGTCTCGTTTCATTTTCTTGCATGTATCTGTCCAATTTTCCCAACACCATTTATTGAAGAGACTATCTTGGCTCCATTGTATGTTCTTGCCTCCTTTGTCAAATATTAATTGAGCATATTGGTTCGGGTCGATTTCTGGGCTCTCTATTCTATTCCATTGATCTATATGTCTGTTCTTGTGCCAGTACCAGGCAGTTTTGAGAACAGTGGCTTTGTAATACAGCTTGATATCTGGTATTCAGATCCCAACCTACTTTGTTCTTTCTCAGGATTGCTGCAGCTATTCGGGGTCTTTTTTTTAATTCCAGATGAATTTTTGGAGAGTTCGTTCTAGATCTGTGAAATATGCCGTTGGTATTTTAATGGGAAGTGCGTTGAATTTATAGATTGCTTTGGGTAGTATGGACATTTTAATGATGTTGATTCTACCAATCCATGAACATGGTACGTTCTTCCATCTGTTTATGTCTTCCTCTATCTCTTTTTTCAACGTCCTGTAGTTTTCTGAGTAGAGGTCTTTTACCTCTTTAGTTAAGTTTATTCCTAGGTAGCTTAATTTTTTTGGTGCGATGGTAAATGGGATTGTTTTTTAGTTTCTCTTTCTGAAAGTTCACTATTGGTGTATAGAAATGCCTTAGATTTCTTGGGGTTAATTTTGTATCCTGCTACATTGCCAAATTCATGTATTAAGTCTAGTAGTTTTTTGATGGAGTCTTTAGGGTTTTGTATGTATAATATCATGTCGTCTGCAAATAAGGACAGTTTTACTTCCTCTTTTCCAATTTGGATGCCTTTTATTTCTTCTTCTGGTCTAATTGCAATGGCCAATACTTCCAGTACTATGTTGAACAGGAGTGGTGAGAGTGGGCATCCCTGTCTTGTTCCTGTTCTTAGGGGAAATGGTGTTGGTTTTTGTCCATTGAGTATGATGTTGGCTGTGGGCGACCCTGGGTTTTTATATATTAGCATGCATACAATGGAATACTATATAACAGTTAAAATGAAAGAAACAGAACTATAACATAGATGAATCTTCAGACAATGTTGAATGAAAACAGAAGGCTGTAGAATGTTGTGTCTAATATGTTACATTAAATTTAGGAACATGTAAAACAATACTCTATGCTTTTGAGGAATGTAGTGAAAGTATAACAACAATCATCAGAATGACAAATATCTGAAATAGTTCATTAAAAATAAAGTTTCTTCTCTTCCAGGAGATTACAACTTACTAGTAGGGAGGAAGGACAGGAAGGTGATATTTGTAAATTTGCACAAGTGACCATACTTTATAAAGGTCATGAGAGGAGAAAACTATTCAGAAGCTTATCGGGAAAGGATTTCCATATTTGTCTTTGCATACTTAGAACAGATTTTGACAGTTCAAGGGTCAAGGCTTTCAGACAGAAATGTCAATAGTTGCTAAGTCACAGGGTTTGTGAGGCTGATTGAGAGCCATGGGATAGGAGATATACCAGAGTTCTCTACTCTTAGATCCATTCAAACTCTCAGTGGGTTGTGTTTTATGTTCCCTAATACACAACAGTGTCGTACAGGTATGCAATAACATTTATACAAGTTGTTCTCTCTTCTTGGAACTTATAATATACTTCACACCACCCTTAAAATATCTAATTGGAGATTTAGCTCTAATGTCACTCCTGAAAAGCCTTTCTACATGACCCAGACAAAATTAATCACTCTTACCACCGAACAACCCTTCTGAAAAAAATGGCACTGACTTGGGTTAAGAAATGCATTTTGCTCTTCCATTTGAGAGTTGTACTAGGTTATACAAAAAAATCCAAAGAAGACCCAGGAATGCACCCCCACAGACTTTAAAAATATGATAAAAAATTGAAGCACATTAGATAAGACCAATGAGATTCAAAGTCACCTTAAAAGAGACAGCAGAGTCTCTAGGCTGAGAGCCAGTTCAGATGGTAACCCAATCAATGTTATTATCATATCTTTAAAAAGACAGTCTATTGGGAAGAAAAAGGTCAGTTGGAAATATTGAGAATCAGAATTTTCTAAAGAATTCTTTAAAAAATGAGGGAAAAAATAAAGTATACCTTGAACATTTTCTTATGACAAAAAAAGAAAATCATGATTTTCAAACGGAAATCCTTAACAATGCAGCACTGCCAAGACCAGCAAGAATTCTACTTTCCATTCACTCAGGTCAGCACAACCTCATCCTGAAGATGAGTGGATCAGCCCATTAGATATGGTAGTCAGAAAATATTAGTAATATACAACCTACTCCCCTTGCTGCAGTTCCATACACACCAAGCAATCTTCCTGTTATCTTTTGTCTTCCCACATAGATTTTCCCACAGGCAGAAGACTCATTCATGTGACCATCTGGTTCTTCCCAGTAGTTATTTGTTCTTATGCTAAATGAATAAATTAATTTTCTAGTTTAGGTGTGCACCTCTTATGAACTTGGCTAGTCTGGTTGTATCCAAAGAAAATTATGTAGTCCCCATGGACTGACAACATTAAGTTCTCAAGAGGGAAAATCTTAGGGCCAGGTTTAGAAATGTGGGGAAGTAAAGTGCCACCCAAAGGGCCTTGCAACCTTTCCCTAAGAAAACTACTAAGCTGAAATGTTAGAGTTAAAATCATAAAAATCCTAGAGGAAAACATAAACAATAAAACCTTGGACATTTCTCATAACAATATTTTTTTCTGATATATCTCCCCTGTCAAGGGAAACAAAAGAAGAAATAAACATATAGTACTACATCAAACTAAAAAGTTTTTGCACAGCAAAGGAAACAAACCATCAATAAAATTGAAAAGACAGCCCACTGAATGGAAGAACATATTTGCCAATACATCTAATAAGAGGTTAATATCCAAAATTTATTTTAAAATTTATAAAACTCAACACCAAAAAATCAAAACAATCCAATTAAAAATGTGCAAAGGATCTGAATAGACACTTCTCCAAAGAGGACACACAGATGGCCAATGGATACATGAAAAGATGCTCAACATCACTAATCATCAGAGAAATGCAAATTAAAACCACAATGAGATATCACCTCATATTTGGCAGAATGGCTATCATTAATAAATCAACAAACAAGTGTTAGCCAGGATGTGGAGAAAAGGGAACCCTCATGCACTGCTGGTGGAAATGCAGATTGGTGCAGCCACTGTGGAAAGCAGTATGGAGTTACCTCAAAAAATAAAAAAAATACTGTCCAGCTGGAATGGCTCAGTTGGTTGAGTGTCAACACAAGCACCAAAAGGTTGCTAGTTCGATTCCTGGTCAGGGCACATGCCTGGGTTTCCAGTTTGTTCCCCAGTCGGGGAGCTTAAGGAAGGCAACTGATGGATGTTTCTCACATCGATGTTCTCTCTCTCTCTCTCTCTCTCTCTCTCTCTCTCTCTCTCTCTCTCCTTCTCTCTCTCTATGCATGTCCTTGGATGAGGATCTTTTAAAAGAAGCAATGGCACTGCCTTATGACCCAGCATTTCCACCTCTGGGAATTTATCTGAAGAAACCTGAAACACTAACTTGAAAGAATCTATGCACCCCTATGTTCATTGCAGCACTATTAACAATAGCCAAGATTTTGAAGCAACCCAACTGTCCATCAGTAGATAAATGAATAAAAAAATCTGTGATATATTTACACACTGGAATACTACTCAGCCATAGAGAAGAAGGAACTCTTACCTTTGCAACAGCATGGATAAACCTGGAGAGCATTATACTAAACGAAATAAGCCAGTCAGAGAAAGACAAGTACCATATGATTTCACTTATATGTGGAATCTAATGAACAAATGAAATAGCAAGTAAAATAGGGACAGACTCATAGCTAGAAAGCAGGCTGACAGCTGTCATGGGGGTGGTGGGGTGGCTGGGTGCCAGGAGTGGAGGGATTGATCAAAAAGAAAAAGAAAAAAGAAAAAAAAATGCATGGACGTGGACAACAGTGTGGTGATTACCAGGGGGAAGGGCATGGTGGAGAGAGAGAAGAGGGCATATAGGAGGAATAAATGGTGATTGATGGAGACTTGACTTGGGGTGATGAACACACAGTAGTGTGCAGATGATATGTTATAGAATTGTTCACATGAAACCTATATAATATTGTTAATCAGTGTCACCCCAATAAATTCAATAAAAAGGAAAAAAGAACACTGCTAAGCTATCACCCCCTTTGAACCTAAAGTACACTACATTCTGTGGGTGGGAACAGCAATGGCACATTCTATGGATGATTTAATCCAGAGATTTTGGGGAAGGCATCTTCTGCTAAATTCTTTGGGCCTATAGCAGTGCAAAGCATAGCACTTGGCTAGGTAAGTACCCAATGGATACTTATTGAATGAAACTGACTCTATGTTCCCTCTAAATGGTGGAATTAGAGAGTTGTATGAAGTTGGTTTAAGAGGATGAAAAATAGATCTTTTCATTTATTCAAACAAATATTTAAGAGTGCCTAATGTATGCTAAATGCCATATTATGTGTTGAGGATACTGTGGGAAACAAGATGGACGTGGCTCTTGTCTTTGTGGAATTTACATGACTCACAGAGCTATTTCATGTGACCAGCTTATAGAAAAGTATTACACAGTAGTTTTGTATGTATGTAGAAATGCACTAGGTGTCTATCAATCTACAAATTTCAAAATTGTAATACACTATGAAGAAAAGAAGGATTAATGTAAAAGCTAAATTAGATGAGTATTCAGAATGGTCAGTCTCCCTGCTTAATGTTATTTAAACTAGGCCTGAATTAGTAGTTAGCCATAGAAAAAATGGGAGAAAGCATTCCAGGAAAGGGGAATAAGCAATATTTAGGTTCTAAATATTGGGAAATAGTTTAGTGTAGTTGAGGACATGAAACTGTAGCTAGAATGTAATAAGCAAGAAAAAGATGGGCTGAGTTGAGCTTAGATATAGAAGTCGAGAAAGTCTATACAGAACTTTGTGGACCATCCTGATATTTGTGGGAAGCAAGAAAATTTTAATCAGTGGCACTGACTTAAGCAGATCTGTATTTTGAAAAAAAAAATATTCTAATTGTTCTGTAGAGGATATACTAGAAAAGGACAGTGGGTAGGGGAGACCATTAAGAGGTTGCTGTAGAAATTAAAGCTAATGATGATGGTTACATAAAATAATGAGTAGAGGTAGAGAGACAAAGACAGATTAGATAAATGTAATATGAGATACAAGTCAATAAGATTTGGTAAGGATGTGATATGGGGAATGGAGAGGAAGAAATCAAGGATGATATTCAGGTTTCTCCTTGAGCAAATAGGTGGATGATAATACCATTCACTGTGATAAATGAATAATGGAAGAGGCCCAGGTTGGGTTTATGGGGGAGGGGAAAGGAGAATGTCTTTTGTTGATTTGAGATATCTTTTAAATATCCAAAACGAGCTATTAAGTAGGTAATCTCTCTATATAAAAGGCTAATATGCTAAGTGTCCGTACAACCATTAGCTATGATATGCACTGACCACCAGGGGGCAGCCGCTCAAAGCAGGAGCTGCCGAGCTGCAGTGACTTGGCAGCAGTGGTTCTGGAGTGATGCACCCCAAAACCAGAGAGGAGGGAGCCCAATTCCTCATGGAGCTGCACAATTTCACCTTCAGCTGTGGGTTATATTGTTGCTGGGGCAATGTTGGTCCCGAATCTGGTTTATTGCACACTTGCATTTGCGTTCCACACCCTGTATGACAGCAACTTTGCAGAGTGCCCTCTCGCACTCCGGGATCCCTAGGGGGATGTTGGAGAGTTGGTTTCGGCCGATTCCCACAGGCCAGGCCAAGGGACCCCACCTGCCAGAGGGAACCCACTCACTCGGCAGATGCTGGGGAGGGACCTTGGGAGGTTGGCTCCAGGGCGTGTCTAGCCCAACTTGCCCAGTCCTGCCCCGCTGGCCACCTTCTAATTAATTTCCTTTCAATGTGCACAAGTCCATGCACTGGGTCACTAGTTCAATATATAATCTTCTAACTGCTCTTCCTCCTTTGTTTTGCCCCCTCCTGGCAGCGAGTCATCCTGTGTAAAACATAAGTAAATAATGTTTGTCCTCTGCTTAAAATTCTCCAAAGCTTCCTCATTTTATTCAGAGTAAAGGCCAAAGTCCTTACAACGGCCTACAAGATCCTACATGATCTGCTCACTCCCTTTTAAAACTTTAACCTTATCTACAACTCTATCTTCCATTAATTTTATTCTAGCCACATTGGCCGCCTTGCCAAACTCTCCCTGTTGGACCTTTGCATTGGTTGCTCTAGGGACACTTTTCTTCTATACATCCACAAGGCTAGTTTTCTCATTTTCTTCAAGTGTTGGCTCAAATCTCACCTGCTCAAAGAAGCTTATACTGCCCACACTATTTAATATTGCTACTTCCTTCCCAGCACTTTCAACCCCTCTTACCTTGTTTTAACTTTCCTTTTTACTATATATATCACTTACAACCTTCTGGAATACTATATAATTTACTAATTATATGTATTGTGTGTTTCTTCAACCAATGTAAGTGAAATAAATGCTATTGTCTGTTTTGTTTAATGATAAAACCAAATTGCCTAGAACAGTGCCTGGCACACAGCAGGCACTTGATAAATGTGTTTAAGGAATGAATGCAAAAGTGGATCTGGAATGCAGATCAAAGTTCTGGATTAGAGATATAACTTTGGAAGCCATTAGCATACATGAGATTACTAAACCCATGGGGATGATTAAGATGGACTATGATATAAAGAAAAGAGAAGGCAGTTTAGGACCAAGCCCTGAGAGACTACACCATTTAAATATCAGAGGAAGCAAGGTTACTAAAGTAGAATAGGAAGGAACTTCCAGAGGGGAAGGAAGAAGATAGACAACTTTGTGGAGTGCTGATGAAGGGTCCAATAATAAGAGGGACAGAAGTTGCCATTGTACTTAGGAACAGTTTATTCAGTGTTAGTGCAGGCTCCTAATTTCTTGTCTAGATTTTTGCAGTTGCTTTGCAATAACACCCTGCCCTTTTATTCTCCCTTTTCCTTTATATCCAATATATCAAAATCAGAGTAGTATTCCTACAAACAAATTGATCAATATTTACTGAAAGTGTGGAAAGAACAAAAGAATTATAATCAGAATAATTATCGACTAAATAGAAGTATGTTCCGGTGCAAGCCATATTAATCTCATTGTTACTCTGTTTATCCAACTAGAAAGTAGGGATAAGAATAACTGCTGTTTCATGGGATTAGCATGAAGAGCCAATGAAATGATGAATACATAACATCTGTATTGCATCCATGCAATTTGACAATATTTTCATGGGATGTGGACAGATTGGTCTAGGCCTGCCATCCTTTACCAGCATTCCTAGGGATATCTGAAATACAAACACTGTTTATCCCACAAAATTGTATTTAGAGGTATAATTAAAATGTTACACAGTGCACACAAATGATAGGTGAGGGAACTGCATCAGGACCATGAAAATCCCCATGTAGTATTATCCTTTACAGCATACTCCACCCACCATCCTTTTACTATCTACCAATTACCATGTTTCTCCTTTGTGCTGACCTGCAAGACTGTGAGGTGGTGGGAACATCTCTGCTGGAAGCTCTTGGTTGGAACTGACCTGAAGGAGCTGACTTTGGTTTCTTCTAAGACCTTCAAACAAGGTTGAAGTTTTTTCTTTCCCCAGCTCCCCCTGCAGCACCAAATCTTGAAGGCAGACAGGAAATATTTATCTTCTTTCCACAGCCATAGGCTCAGTTGCCCAAGGATGAGAGTGGTCTGAGTGGAGTGAGATTATGGGAATTCAGGCTGAGATCAGATTCTCTCTGCTTTCACAGGTCATACAGTGATTTGCAGATCCCCTTAGCCTTGCGAAAGCCTCCTGGTTTAGTCTACAGCTAAGGCTTAGAAGTTGCTAACCCTCACTAATTTCTCCAGAGGGAAGGAAGATCATTCTCTTTCCTTGACAGTTGTTCCTTTTCTTTTTTCCCTCATTCAGAGTGTCACAGCTTCTTCTGGGGACTACCTCTCTCCATCTCCTATAAATCTTGGCCTTGGGTTTTAAATTTATGTTAATACTAGAGTTAACATTCAGAGTATTGCTTTGGTAAATATAAAGCTCCATTTAAAGGCATTATTATTGGCTACTTATTAGGAGCATGACACTATGCTAGATGGTGTCTTTGATGACCAAGATTTACTTACCCACAAGAAGTGTATGTGTCAAGGGAGCAAAAATTATACATATTTATTCAGCAATTATTTATTTAACACCTACTGCATGTCAGGCATTGTCTAGGCATTGGGGATATATCAATGAACAAAGCAGACACAGATTCCTACCCTCGTAGAGTTTACATTAAGTTGAAAATAGAATTAACTTTAATACACATATCAGAATACAGAATAAGTAAGGTACAAAGAATTCTGTATTCAGATGTAGCAATAACTGAAGAAATAGCAACACCATGTGAGGGGATAAGCATAAGTTTTAGGGTCAATCTGGATCTAAGTTCCCCTTAAGCTACTTTATTACCTGTGTGCCTTGGGGAAGTGACTTAACTTTGTTGAGCCTACTCTTTATGCACCCCTATGTTCATAGCAGTGCTACCAGTATTTATAGGAGCTAAGATCTGGAAACAGCCCAAATGCTCATCAGTATATGAGTAGATAAAAAAGCTGTGGTACATTTACACAATGGAGTACTATGCAGCTGTTAAAAAGAAGGATCTCTTACCCTTTGAGACAGCATGGAAGGCCCTGGAGAGTACTATGCTAAGCAAAATAAACCGGTCAGAAAAAGACGAGTTTCACATGATCTCACTTATATGTGGAATAAATACTTTAACAGCAAATACTTAATATATCTGAATCTCAGTTTTTAATGAACAAAATAAAGTGATGAACAAAATAGATTCAGAGACATGGAAACATGCAGCAAACTGACGAATCTCAGATGGAACTTATATGCATACTAGAGGCCCGGTGCACAAAAATTTGTGCACTCGGGGGGGAAGGGGGGTCCCTCAGCCCGGCTTGTGCCCTCTCGCAGTCTGGGACCCCTCAGGAGATAACAACCTGCTGGCTTAGGCCTGCTCCTGGGTGGCAGAGGGCAGGCCCAATCCCTAGGTGCAGCCCCTGGTCGGGCTCAGAGCAGGGCTGATTGGGGAGTTGGGGCGCCGCCCCCTGTCATGCACAGAGCAGGGTGGATTGGGAGGTTGCGATGCCACCCTCAGTCACACTCAGGGTAGGGCTGATTGGGGGGTTGGGGCACCACCCCCTATCACACTCAAGGCAGGGTCAATGGGGAGGTTGCGGCGCCACCCCCTGACACGCACAGAGCAGGGCCAATCAGGGGGTTGGGGCGCTGCCCCCTGTCACTCACAGAGCAGGGCCAATCAGGGGGTTGGGGCACTGCCCCCCCCGTCACGCACAGAGCAGGGCCCATCAGGGGGTTGGGGAGCTCCCCCCTGTCACTCACAGAGTAGGGCTGATAGGGGAGTTAGGGCACCGCCCCCTGTCACACACACAGCAGGGCGGATCAGGGGGTTGGGGCGCCACCCTCTATCACCCACAGAGCAGGGCCCATCAGGGGGTTGGGGCGCCGCCACTGTCATACTCAGGGCAGGGCCGATGGGGAGGTTATGGCTCTACCCCATCACACACAGAGCAGGGCCCGTGGTTGGGGGGGGGGGTTGGGGCTCCACCCCCTGTCACACACAGAGCAGGGCTGATCAGGGGGTTGGGACGCCACACCCTGTCACACACAGAGCCGCAGGGCGATCAGGGGGTTTGGGCGCTGCACCCTGCCATGCTGATCTGGTGCCAGGAGGCCTCACGGCTCCGCTGATCCCAGTGCTGGGAGGCATATTACCCTTTTACTATATAGGATAGAGGCCTGGGGACCAGCTGGTTTGCCCTGAAGGGTGTCCTGGATCAGGGTGGGGGTCCCCACTGGGGTGCCTGGCCAGTCTGGGTGAGGGGCAGAGGGCTGCTTTCAGGCTGACTGAAGCTCACAACCACTCCTTTTTTTCTTTTTTCTTTTTCTTCTGGGCCAGCTTTAGCTCTGGCTCTAGCTCTGAGGCTTCCGCTGCTGGTTTGTTTGCAGTTCTATAATCGAAACAATGTATAACTTCAGCTCTGAGATCCCAGCCGGCTATATTTGTTAGAATGTTTCAAACTGCCAGCTCAGAGGCCGGCAAGTCAGGTGGGGAACGTTGGAGTCTGCAGTCACGGGAGCAAGCAAGCCTCATGTTCGCTTCCAGCTGCCTGGCTGCCGGCCGCCATCTTGGCTGACAGTTAATTTGCATAAGGATACGCTGATTAGCCAATCGGAAGGGTAGCGGTCGTACGCCAATTACCATTTTTCTCTTTTATTAGTGTAGATATGCATAACCCATGGACACAGACAATAGTGAGATGAAGGCCTGGAGAGGGAGCAGGAGTAAGGTGGAGGGGGTCAAGAGGGGGAAAAAAGGAGACATCTGTAATGCTTTCAACAATAAAGATAATTTTTTAAAAAAGAATCTAGATCAACCAAAGGACTTGTATGCATGCATATAAGCCTAACCAATGGACACAGACACCAGGGGGGTGAGGGCATGAGTGGGGGGTGAAGGGGCAATGGGGGGATAAGGACACATATGTAATACCTTAATCAGTAAAGAAAAAAATAAAAAATAAAAAAGAATCTAGTCTTTAAATTGGAGACAAATATACAATTCTTACAGGGTTTTAGTGAGAATATATGATAAATTATGCAGAACAGGCTTAGAACATTTATTTTATTTTATTTTTTTAAATATATTTTATTGATTTTTTACAGAGAGGAAGAGAGAGAGATAGAGAGTTAGAAACATCGATGAGAGAGAAACATCGATCAGCTGCCTCCTGCACATCTCCCACTGGGGATGTGCCTGCAACCCAGATACATGCCCTTGACCGGAATCGAACCTGGGACCCTTCAGTCCACAGGCCGACGCTCTATCCACTGAGCCAAACCGGTTTTGACAGGCTTAGAACATTTAGTTCCTTTCTTATTCTAGATCAAGGTTGGGGAACCTTTATTCTGCCAAGGGCCATTGGGGTATTTATAAGATCATTCTCGGGCCATAAAAAATTACCAACTTAAAAATTACCCTGCTATATTTGGTCAAACATCTAATTAACTCACCTCTAATGCCTTGGCAGGGCCAGACCAAATGATTTCACGGGCCTTATACAGCCTGTGGGCCGTACTTTCCCCACCCCCGTTCTAGACACTAACTCTACCCATATTTCATGCCTATGGATCTTTAGATGTTTGAACTGAAAAATAAACAAAATACTTAATATATCTGAATCTCAGTTTCTTTATCTGTAAACTGTGGATTAGAATAATTATTTCCTAGGGTTATTTGAAAGTTAAATGAAATATAAAAAGCCTCTAGTATAGTACCTGGCTCATAACAAGTCATCAGTAAACGGTCACTGGCTACATAGACTCATGTCTAGTGTCTAAAAGTGACTTAAAAAACTCAACTCTCAAGTATTTATTGATAAAATCTACTTGGCAGAATATTGTGAGTATTAAAGAAGGCAACTCATGTGTCTGGCCCAATAGTCACACACACAAAAAGCTCATATTACCTATTCCCAAGAAGTCTAACTGAAAAAAGTATCCAAGCTCAAGACCCCACAATGGGTGATTCAAAAGGATTGGTCATACTCTACCAAAAACCACATGCTCTCTTTTTTTGTGAAAGCAAAAGAGCAGAGTAGAAGAAGCTAAATAAAGGTGAACTAGGAAAGTGGCAAGAATTATTCAGTATATAGAAACTTTGGGTAATAGTCAAGAACATATAACTTTTAAAATATATGGCTGTTAAATTTTGTAGTTGTGATAATTGTATTGTAGTTATTCTAAAAGACTCCTTATCTGTTAGAGCTAATACTGAAATATTTATGGATTAAATTTTTAAATGTTATCAGATTTTTATTTAAATTGCATTAAACTTTTAAATTTAGGATTATAAATACTTTAACAGTAACCTGGTTTTCTAGCAAAGATATATGGCACAATTGATACATCATAAACACATACATTTATTTACAAGTTATATTTTAACCAAGGTTATTCTTCTATTCCTACCCTATTACAATTCAAATAAACACTATCAACTCAATTAACCAAGATTTATTTAGTACCCACTATATATGTGTAAAACTGGGGGTTGACAATCTATACATATAAAAATCTAATATGCAAATGGACCGAACAGGGAACAATGGAACAACTGAACAACTGAACAACCAGCCGCTATGCATGGAATGTGGCAGGATGGTGGAGCAGGTGAGCAGGGATGCCAGACCAAGGCAGGGTGCCAGTCGCTGTCACCGGGGAGAGCCTCTGGTGGTTACTGAAAATTCTTTGCTCCTGCACACCGAGGTCCCACCTGGCACTCACACCGCTGCTGGTGCTAGAGTAGCCATTCACACCCGCTGCTGACACCCAGCACTGGCCCAGATTGCTTGATGCTGTCAGAGGGTGTGAGCGGCAGCTGCTGAGTAGCCATTCACACCCGCTCCCGCAACTGACGCCAGAGCCACATTGCTTGATGCTGTCAGAGGGTGTCCCTCGCACCTGCTGCTGGCGACAGCCCAGCTCACACCCGCAACTGACGCCAGAGCCACCGCTCTCACCTGCAGCCAGCACCTGACACCAGTCCAGATCTCTTGGTGCCGTCAGCAGGTGCAAGTGGCGGTTGCCGGCCCTGATCACCCCTGAGGGTTTCTCCACCTCCCCCTGCTCCTGAGGGGTGATCAGGGCTGCAGCCACTGCTCACACCTGCTGCCAGCACCGGCCCCAATCGCTTTGCACCGTCAGTGGGTGCCAGCGGGGCCAGTGCCATCAGTGCATGGGAGTGGCTGCAGCGGAAGTGGGGCTGCTGGCAGACAGGGGACCAGGGGCCTTGGCAGGAGGGGCTGGGCAGGGGCACAGAGGATGGGCCGAGACCCGCCTCTGTGCCCACTGCAGCCTCATGGCCCACAGTTCCTTTCAAGGTGCATGAATTCCTGCACTGGGCCCCTAGTATATGCATAAAAAAGTAGACTCAATTCAATTTAACAAACATCTGTTATGTGTAAGTCACTAAAATTTGGCTCCTGCCTTCATGCCATATAAACCAAGGGGACAGTAGCATGGTGAGATTGGAAATGTGTAGATAAAAATTTAGGGCAGTAAAAAATTGGTTGAGTTTCTCAAAGTTCATTTTTATTTCTATGGGATGTCTAATTACAGAATGAAAGTTACTGCTGTTAATACAGCTGCTTTCTCTCAAGAAAACAAACAAGCAAACATTACCTAAGAATAATAAATACTCTTAGGCATGGTGGCATATAGGTTTGGGATCAGAGATGAATAGAATTTGGGGATTGGAAGGGACCTTAAATTTGAGATTTGGTTCCATGGATTAATTAACTCTTAATTGAAATAGAAAACAGTACATTCATTATCCAGACACTCAATAAATGTTCAGAGTGACTGAATAAAATGTCTGAGGCACCAAACAGATATAGTAAACTTTGGTTTTATTCTTCTATTCCAAATTAGGATGAAAATAAACATAACTTACCAGTTATTTTTGCTGCAAAGGCAAAAAACTAAAAAAGGCAGAGTTAGGTGAGGTAGGGAGGACAAGGCAGAGTTAAGTTGCCTACCATCCTATTTAATAATAGACTAACATGGTAATTGACTGTACCTTCACTACAAAGATGGCGGCTAATTTACACACTGCAGGCAGGGCGGGACAGCGCCATCCCGCCTGCCCTGCTGCCATCTGGGCCTGCTATCTGTGACCCAGGGCAGCGGGCGTCTGTGTGCGACCCGACCCGGGGCGGCCGGGTGGGGCAGCAGCGATTGTCCCTGCCCTGTGCACGACCCCGGGCGGTGCCCCAACCGCTGGATCGGCCCTGCCGTGTGCATGACCCGGGGAGGTGCCCCAACCACCGGATCAGCCCTGCTGTGTGCGTGACCCAGGGAGGTGGGGCAGGCACCGAGGGATCAGGCCTGCCATCTGCCACCCTGGGAGCAGACCTAAGCCAGCAGGTGGTTATCTCCCGAGGGGTCCCAGACTGTGAGAGGGCACAAATGGGGCTGAGGGACACCTCCCCCAGCCCCCTCCCCTGCCAGTGCACAAATTTTTGTGCACCTGGCCTCTAGTTTAAACATATCTAGCCATTAACCAAAGATGGCCCAATCAATCAGTATGAAAGAGCAACAAACAAAACAAAACCAAGTATCCTCCCATCTGCTGTCTTGATTCTACTTGGCAGAATCTCAGCATTGGAGAAGATTTTGGAACGTAAAAGATTTGTGAGGCTAAGCACTAAGGATACTTTAAACCTTTCTTCAGCAATTTAAGTCACACATTTAAAACTATATTACTGATAATTAATTTCCAGTTAATCTTTATAAGAAAAGAATGCTTTAAATTAAAACAGTATTGTATGATCAACCATGATTTGTTTCTGATTCAATATCTTTTGATTTCAAATTGACAAATGGGTTTTCTAGGGTTCAGAGAGTTACTTCATAAATCATGTCCCTGTGTAAAGACCATATCCATTTTCTTCCATCAAGAGCACTGAAACTTTTACAGGAAAGAATCCAGGCATAAACACACATGTGGGTGGGCATGATTTATATTTCCATTTTACATATAAATTAATTGCAAACTGGGGGTTACTTAGTTGAATACTAACCATGGGGAATAAGTGAGGGGATTATTGTGTCCCATTTATTAATATTAATATTCATAATAGGCCCCACCATGGATTAAGTGTGTACACTAAGCTAGAATATATCATATAGATAGGGTGGAGATGGTTCCTAACTGCTGCCCACTCAAAGTAGGATTTTATTGCTTGGCTTTGAGCCCTACAAGCAATCAAAAATTGTCCTACTTGTTTTTAATCCACACTTAACCAAAACTTCAAGTATTATGATCCTTCCCCTATCTCTCCCATCCCACAAGACTTCATTAACCAAACAAATCTGTTTTCAGATAATTTTTAATGTGTAATAATGAAGAGTGGATTTTACCACTTATTGTCCACAAATGGGTTAAAATTACACAAACAGTTGAAAGTCAGCATAATTACTATTTATCTAGATAAAATACATGTAGTCATCTTCTGGAGCTGACAGAAGGGCATGAGTTATAGCACAATCTGGAATTGTGGACAAGGCAGTTATATGTTGAAGCCTAAATTAATAAAAGCTGAGCAATAGCTAACAGCTCAAACAGAAGATCAGCATTAATAAGATTACCTCTTAGACTGCTGATGTACATTTACTCAACTTGATTACAAGTTGACATGTGTGTTTTTTATCCCCCTTTATGCATATGGAACACATTAAATGGAGAGGGGTAACATCTGGTAAATACAGGTGGGGCCAATACAAATTGTATGGATTAGCGATTATTGCCCCGAGTCAAGAGATTTGGGAGGAATCCATCATCAAGACTGTGATGGCAGTAGTGGTACTCTGCTTGCTATCTTCAATGGCAGGAGGTTAATTTTCATCATCTTTATCACAGATGTGCAGCATCTGTCTAAAATAAAATGGTTCTCAACTCTTGGTGAACATTAGAATCTCTTGGGAAGCTTTGAAAAATCCCATTGCCTAGGTGCCATCTCAGAGGAATTAAATCAGAATCTCTGGAGTTGGGGCTCAGGTATCCATATTTTTTAAAGCTCCCCAGGTAATGCCAACGTGCATCCAAAGTTGACAGCCACAAAGTCTAAATGTGATTCAAAGGACTCAAGCAACACAATAAGGGAAACCAGGGTCACCCTTGCCTTGGCATTGACATTTAACTGGAAGGTTTGCTGTCTCCCTGCCTTGGAATCACTACCTTACAACTGGAACCATAAGGACACTGCATTCCCCTTGATGAAAATAGCCAACATTTAATGGGCATTGACTTTGTGTCAGGCACTGTGTGTGAAGCACTTCATGTGCTTTTCTTATTTAAACCTTAGGACATCCCTATGAGGGATATATTATTGTTATTGCCTTTTTACTGAGAAAGAAACCGAGGCACAGACAGTGGAAGTGATTTTCCTAAGGTCACACAGCTAGTACTCTCAAATCCTCTGAAACTAAAAAAATAAATCTGTTGTCTGTCACAAACTGTCCAGAGGCCTGGGTTCTCCTTTGTCACATTGTTTTCCCAACTAAAAAGATAACTTCTCTCTGGAGGGAGCCTGTCTACCCTTACCAATAACGATGTGCCATAAAAAATGTCAGCATAAATCAAATATTCCCTATTTATATACATGAAATTTATTGCAACTTTAAGCAACTCCTAATTAAGAGGTACATTTCCCAAAACATTTTGTGTTTATTAATCTTTCAATTTTGGCCTTCAAGTAGGGCATCAAACTCAGAAAAAATGACAGAAGATCTGTCAAGAAAATCTATAGTTGAGACTAAGAGCCAAAAGCATATATTCTAGAAAGGTCAGCTACTTTACCTCACCTCTTGGCAACTCCTACTGGCTACTCTTCCCAAACTTAATAATGAGCATCTATTTCAAAAAGAATCATGAATTTCCCAGTGATCTAGCATTTTTATTGACTGTTAAATTTTTCTAGGGCATTGTTTCACTAAAATCAAGACTGAATAGAGGGAATGAACAAATTCCATTTCTAACAGTGCCCCACTGGGCTGGACATGTGTGAAGGATGGATAGCCCCAGGATACCAGAGCAGACTGTTGTATGGTGAGCTGCAGTGAGGCAACCCCAAGCAGGGAGGGCAGAAGAAAACCCATTAAAACTGCTCTGAAGCCCCACTTCAAACAATGGGTCCGAGCTTCAGGCAGCAGGAAACAAGCAGCAGGCAGGCCAGGCTGGCTAGAGCAATAAGGGAGTATAGGAGGGGGTTGTTTTCTGAGCTCCAGGTTGACCTCAGGTCTCAGAGGCAGAGTCCCAGTCAACCACCATATCAGCACAGCTGCAACTGTATCTCAAAAACAGTCTTTGTGTATACAGTGGTCTACGAACTGGAAAGGGCTGAGACTATCACTCTGGTCTTTTTAGCCCCATATGTACTCACAGATGAAAATCCCTATGTGTAGTATTATCTTCAAATATGTGTATAACATCAGCATAAATATAGCTAATAATACCATTTCCCTGAATATAAATAGAATAGCAGGACCTGTACGTAGAAGATAATAATTTGTGATATCTTTTTATTTTGTAAATAAATTTTCTTTACAGTAGAGCCATTTTTGTTAAAAATCTATCTGCATAAAAGAAGAGAAAATCTTAGAATTATATATACTAAAATGTTAGCCATGTTTATTATCTCTTGATCTTGGAATAACGGATGAATTTTTAAAAACCTATTTTGTTTTATTTGCTTGTATTTTTAAATTTTCCTAAAATAGACATGTTTTAAAATAAATTTTATAAGGGTTTTGTTGTACAATTTAAAAAATGAAAACAAACAACTTCTAGTTAATGCTTTAATTTATCCTCAGTTTCAAAGATATTATTTGAGAAAAAGAATTTTCATTTCTAAATATAGAATATAACAATATGTTTATGTACCCTTTTGGGGAAAAGAGTCTATAAATAAGTCACAAGAGACCCTTGGCAAGGGCTCTCTCTGTAATAGAGCCAATGCTAAACTCTAAAAGAAAAGTTGGCCAGAATATCAATTATACTAAATTTCAGAATCCTGGCATATAAGAAAGGCTCATTTTTCCCTTGACCATTGGCATCTTACCTTGGAACAATACTCTGACTTTGGTTCCTCATTCTCTTCAAAGATGGAGGCAGTGCTAGAGCCAGCTAACATCAGTTCAAAACTACGGATTGTGCACATTTCTTCCCAACTTTGCATTCGGTGACATCACATTGATGCCTTGAAATCAGCCTTAGTGGGAGTATTTATGCTGTGGAAATTGGCAAATGCTACAAATTATGAATTTTTCCTCCTCCCACACAGAGTTAGTTGTTAAGCATGGGAATATTTAATTTCCTCCTAATTTAGCAGAGCCATTCTTTGTCCAGTGCTTGAAATGGAGAGTTAAAACTTTTATTTGTATCAAAGGAAATCTTTATTACTGTAAAAAATGCAGAGGTTGGATTCAATCACTTGGCTCTGTCATTAGTAAGCTGGGGTATTTCACTCTCCCTCCTGGGCCTCAGTTATTTCATCTCTACAATGGGAGGGCTAGACTATGATATCTAAGGTCCCTTCTAGACATGGAGAGCTTATGATTCAGAGCTGGAAAGGCAGTGGTTAGAGGTTCAGACTTGCAAAAAAAGGCAGCTCTTAGTTTAAATCTTGGCTCTGCATTTACTAGCATCTCTGTGACCTCAGGTGAGTTACCTAACCTCTCCAACCATCTATGTCATCATTTGTAAAATAATAATAATAATAATAATAATAATACCTTCATTATAGGGCTGTCCTTAGGATTAGATGAGATTATTCTCAGCATTCATACTAGTAGACATCAGTATATGCTAACTATTAGTATTAAGCCGGTTTTTACTTGTCTTGAACAAAAAATGCTTTAGAGCTGTAGAGAAAACCTGATTTACTAAGACATCTGTGAGATGTTGCCTAAACTCCATTAGATATTATAAACCAGTACAGATTAATCGGCACTGAAAATAGTGGTAGAGCATCACCTGCAACATAAATATTGATAATAAAAGAGGGATGGGGGCCTAACATTTATTGTTCTCTCTGCTAGGCATTTAATATACTCTTTATCTTATTTAATGCTCATACTCCCTGGGTTAGACAGGTATTTTATGTTTGTCATTGTTGTTGTTTTTGTCCTTTTTACAGAAATGGACACTGATGGTCAGAGATGTTAGATCACTTGCTCAAGGATCTACAACTAATAATTATTGCAAAGCCAGAAAGCCTCTCCAAAAGAGACCAGCCCAGATACCACCTGAAAGTATTAGAAGACTACATTTTTTTTTCAGAAACATGAGCATCAGAGCAATTCTGTTTATTAGATAGTACAAGGGTAGATAAAAAGGAACTCTGGAAC
>NW_005871050.1:27406824-27486696 GCF_000147115.1 Myotis lucifugus | reverse complement strand
TTTCATATTACATATATATATATATATATATATATATATATATATATATATATATGCAATAGATATGGAGTGATGGTGGCTAAATCCAATAATTTTCTATAGAAATTAGCCTAAATCAAGAATAATATTTTAGAAAATATACAATTTTATCTTCTTCCTAAATATTTCTGGATAGGACCAATCCTATACATTCTTGTAGAGCAGCGGCTCTCAAAATCTGGTTCCCAAACCAGCAGCGTCAACATCACCAAGGAACTTGTAAAAAATACAAATTTTAGGCCGCTATCCCAAACCTACGGAGTCAGAAAATTGGCAGCAACCCCTTCTTCCAAGCCCTATACGTGCTTGAGAACCAGTTTGAGAACGAGTTGTAGAGATAGGTGGAAACAATGAAAAAAATGATTTCATTTCAGGTGTCTAAATATATAAATATATTGCCCTGACATGTTTATGGGTGGAGACAATATAAGTGAATATTTTAAATGCTACAGTTTAAAAAAGATTTAAATCATTCATCTTTCTATAAGCAACAACTACATCTTATAAAACACTAAGCTTCATTACTTTCTGCCACACATCCAACCCTCTCCCCAAACACTGAAAAATAAATGATGTTCAAAGGACCTTAATACTTAGTATTGACTTTGTTTCTGGTTTGGAAACAGGGTTTGGATAGTTGACTGGTTTGGATAGCTGACTCCCAGAATCTTCTAGCCCATTCCTGTCAAGAGCCAGGACTCATGGTTTTAGCCAACAATGAACAGGGAAAGCTTATATTACAGAGCCTCAGCAAGGATAGTCAGTTCTGCAGAATGAAGTCTGTTCAAGTGTATAATTGTATGTTTTCTCCACAATTAATTCTTGTGCAGCCAAGAGGAGCCTCAGAGGGTCCCAATCAACTCTCAGGGGCACATCCTAGTTCTCTGACTTTGCTACATTTCAAGACACATTACTGTCATTCCCAAAAGAATTGTGTCTTATTGACAAGTTACTTTTATTTTTTTTTCATAGATTTTTTTTCTTTATTGCTTAAAGTATTACAAAGGGTATTACATATGTCTCCTTTTTTCCCCCTGCCCTTGACAATCCCCTGGGCTCCCCTCTCCCCCAGTGTCTTATGTCCATTGGTTATGCTTATATGCATGTATACAAGTCCTTTGGTTGATCTCTTACCCCCCTCCCTCCTGCCCCCCAACCCACCCTGGTCTTCCCGCTGCAGTTTGACAATCAGTTTGAGGCAGCTCTGCCTCTGTATCTATTATTGTTCATAAGTTTATAATGGTCTTTATTATCCATGAATTAGTGAGATCATGTGGTATTTTTCCTTCATTGACTGGCTTATTTCACTTAGCATAATGCTCTCCAGACAAGTTACTTTTAATTACTAAGGTAAAATTAAGTGAATTTGTGTTCTAGAAAGATATAATAGCCACTGTTATAAATGTTAACACTAGTTCTTTTGGGGGTTGGGATGGGATGTTTTCTTTATATCTGCACTTTTATATAAAAATAAATTATTTTGCAAGGAGTATGATTAACATTTTTAAGTACCATATGACTTTACTTATATGTGGTACCTAATGAACAAAATAAACTAACAAAATAGGAACAAACTCATAGATATAGAAACCGACAGCTCTCAGTTTGGGGGCTGGGTGAAAAAGGTGAAGGGATTAAGTGAAGAAAAAGAACTTCACAGACACAGACACCAATATGGTGCTTACCAGGGGAATGGGAGATAAGGGGGCATAGAATAGGGTATAGGGGGGATAAATGGTGATGGAAGGAGACTGACTTGGGGTGGTGAATATACAATACAGTGTACAGATGATGTGTTGTAGAATTGTGCACCTGAAACCTACATAATTTTATCAACCAATGTCACAATAAATTTAATAAAAATTTTTACAAATGAAAAAAAAATGTTTTAAACTGTGTGTGCGCACGCCGCGCGTGTGTGTGTGTGTGTGTGTGTGTGTATCTGTGAATGTGATAGAAGCATGAGTAGGGATAACCTCACATCCACACCTTGAACAAATAAAACCTGTGGTTGTGATCTACTGCTAAAGCACATGGCTGCATTGCCTCTGTGACAGATCCCAGATAGTAAAACCCTTACAAGCTGTACCTTGATTTCAAGTCAGATATTTTAAGATACTAAAGGAAGCTTTGCTTATTGTGGGACAGAAAGAAGGGGGGGAACAAGAACAACAAAATAAAGTTATTTCCAACTGGGACAAATAGAGAGGTTATATGCTAAGGCAAACATTTTAAGCTGTAGTCCTTCAGGCAGCAAGAAACAAATTAAACACACACACACACACACACACACACACTCACACACATACACACTGGCAAGATAGTGAAACAAGCTGTCTATATATTCACTGCATGAGGCTTGTAATCAAAGATCATTTCTGACTGAGAGCATACTGGCAGGTAAAATATCCTTTGCAAATTGCCTGGGTAATTACCATCATATTACAAAACCTCTTCTTCCCCGGTCAACGTGGCAAGGTCTTTGGTACATAGGAATCTTAGAACACTTTCAGTCTGCAGTCCTAGCTTTCGAGTTAGGTGAAAACAGGCAATAGGAGGAGTATTTGTGAAGCTGTCATGAAGTGTGTGTGTGTGTGTGTGTGTGTGTGTGTGTGTGTGTGTGTGTGTATGAGCGTGCATGCTAGGGAACTTGTACACATGTTCTTACCTGGTTGTTCCCTCCAGTTTCTTTCCTCTATCTCCAGATAGAAATGGAGAGACACAACTAACCCATAAGATGCAAATTCTAAAAATGGGTTTAATGTGAATACAACTCGACATTTTACTCTCAAAGGTGTAAATAGCAAAGGGCTCCTCTCAAAAGTGGGCTTTTAATTTGCCAGAAGCAAGGAGTCAACATGCTTTGTATACATGCTTCACAGAATCCTCTTGACAAACATTTAAGATATTAATCTCTTAATGAACAAAAACTGTACTCTGAGAGTTATTAATCATAAATAAGCCCTATATATTGAACACTTATTATGTGTCTAGCACTGGGTTACATTCTTTCTGTGTATTATCTTATTTAACCCTCACTACATGCAAATAGGGTTGAGAATACTTCTGAAATATTTAGTGGTGTGGTAGGTCATACTTGAAAGCTACAGCATATACCTGACACTCATTTTGGGAGCATCAACTTTAATTTAAAACAGTATTTTTGAAAAAAATATATTTTTATTGATTTCAGAGAGGAAGGGAGAGGGAGAGAGATAGAAACATCAATGATGAGATAGAATCATTGATAGGCTGCTTCCTGCATGCCCCACACTGGGGACTGAGCCCCAAACTCAGGCATATTCCCTGACCTGGAATTGAACCATGACTTTCTGGTTCATAGGTTGATGCTCAACCACTGAGCCACACCAGCAAGACTAAAGGAGATCAACCAAAGGACTTGTATGCATGCATATAAGCATAACCAATAGACACAGACAGTAGGGGGGTGAGGGCATGTGTTGGGAGGTGGGAGAAGTCAATGGGGAGAAAAGGAGACATATGTAATATTTTAAACAATAAATAATTTAAATTAATAAAAAATAAAATAAAACAGTATTTTAAATATTCAAACACAATTACATTATGTGTTGCAATGACGTAATTATTTCTTAAGAGTAAGCATGAGAATGGAACTTATGGTAAGTCCTTTGGGCCACCATGCTAAGATCACTAAGGAGTAGGTGCTTACTGCTCTCTCACTGGCATCATGCTATGTTATACTGCCTCTAAACAAGGTAGCAGACAATTCTTATCTATCATCTTGTGATATTTATTAGAACTTGAGACTCCTTGTGAGAATATCTTAATTAAGGGAACATGCATTTGTTTTTTTTCCTCTTATCAATTCCCCATTTGTGTAATTTCATTATATAGTTTCCTTGGCTTTAGGGTAATAGGCCACTGGTTCAAAGAGGGGATGGTGAGGGCACTGAGTTTTCTGACAGGGTGGCTGACCTACACAGAGTAGTGGTGCCAAGAAATAAGAAAGGACAGACAAGTCCACAGTCTTCAGTGTTTTGTATCTTCTTTTTACCATGACAGAACACATGAGAAAACAGGCTTCATTATACGGAATACCCCTTGACCAGCCTTGCCAGACACATCTGTCCTTTCTGCCTCTATGGCCTTGTGATATATGTGAATCAACCTATAGTTCATTTGTGATTCTACAACTATTTGAATACCTACATGGAAGCTTTGTGTGAAGCCTCAAGAAGATGAAAAGAAGATTAGGAGAAAAGGCTAAAGGAATTCACAACCCCACAAGATCACTTCCCACTGAGGTGGCATTTAAATTGGCTTTTAAAGATGGGAAGAATTTCATTAGTTTAAGATTATAGAGTGAGGCAAATGCATTCCAGAGGGAAGCAATGGCATAAGCAAACATTCAGGGGGGTAATGGGTGGTGGAAAAGATTGAATCAAAAAGGCACAGGGATTATCTAGGAAATACAAGATTAAGCACTGCAGGATATCTGAGATTAGAGTACATTATGGAAGTGGTGGAAATGCAAACTAGAAAGAGATCTTGAAAGGGTTTTGATGTCAGACTAAAGGGCGTGACTTTATTGAACTGACAGGAAAGTGCCATTAAATGTTTTGATAGAAAGTGATGCTATAAGACAAGTGATTTAGGAAGATTAAAACAAGGGAGCTGGAAAATGAAACCTTACAGATAAGATAGATTAAGGTGTTATACAGGATGCAAAAGTAATGTTAAGTTAAGGTCTCTTCCCTCAAGAAATATATATAAATATATATATATTATATATATATATATATATATATATATATATATAGCCTAAGAGACCATTCCAGCAGAATGACCAGAATGACCCGGTTGCTATGACATGCACTGAGCAAGCAGGCAGGCAAGCAGTTAGGGGCGGGCAGGAAGACAGGAAGGTGAGCAGTTAGGAGAAAGCATGCAGGCAGGCAGGCAAGTGGTTAGGGGTGAATCAGCAGTTGGGCATCCCCCGAGGGGTCCCAGATTGCGAGAGGGCGCAGGCTGGGCTGAAGAAGCCCTCCCCCCCGTGCACAAATTTCATGCACTGGACCTCTAGTATATTTATAAAAACTACCACCAACAAATACATGAAACAATTCTGGGCTGCTCAGGGCAGTTCTATAAGTATTTTATACTAGAGGCCCAGTGCATGGAGTCATGCACCAGTGGGGTCCCTCAGCCTGGCTTGTGTCTTCGCAATCCAGGACTACTCAGGGGATGTTGGGGAGATGATTTTGGCCCAATCCCAACAGGCCAGGCCAAGGGACCCCACTGGTGCACGATTCCATGCACCAGGTCTCTAATATCCATATAAGATCTTTGGTTAATCCCTTCCTGCTCTCCCCCCTCCTCCCTTCCCCCTTCCATCTGAGATTCATCAGTCTGTTCCATGTCTCCATGCCTGTGCATTGAGCGTCTGCCTCCTGGTGGTTATTGTTCATTATAGCTACTGGTCAAACGGTCAAAATGGTCGCTTAGGTTTTTATATATATAGATAACAATGACAACTGACTAATAAGTTTTGAAAATTTGTATTTTTTTCACAAATGATACTTTTTATTGCAACTACTCTTACAGACATATTACAGCCCTGAATTTTCAACCCAGTGACCTGGACTTTCCTTCTTTCCTCATATTAACACATCCTCATTCACCAGAGGGTAAAAGAAAAGGCTTTCCAATGATAGCCTTTTTCTTCGGATAGTCTTTATATTCTCTTTCCTCACTTCATTTAACAAACTGATCTTTATAGGGTATCAAGGCCTTGAAGCTGCCATAGCCACCCCTCCCTGCTCCCAAATCACCTGTGCTAATTTGCTGAAAAGACTACTGAGATTACAAGCAAATATCATTTAGGAAGAAAAACACACAATCTCTATGGAAACCTTAAGGTCTGAGAGGGAGCCCACCTTGAAATCACCAAACAATGGTCTCTTTGAGAAGTTTTTGGAGTCTAGCATAGACAATCTTATTAAGAGGTTGGCTGTTGTTAGCATATCCACTTCTCAAATCCACAAATATAAACCTTAAATCTTAAAATTCCTATGCAAGTGGTCTCTTTTCTTTCTACACCTCATTGACATATAAAGTTGTGAGACTGAAGAAAAATAAGTTTATTCATATAGGGGACAAATATTGGGTACCTGTTGTGTGAAAATTACTTCAAAATGCTCTAGGGATCCTATATAATAAAAGGTTAATATGCAAATTGTCCCCATGGAAGTTGGACTGACCGGGGATTCGACTGACTGGGAGTTTGACCACTTGCTATGATGTGTGCTGACCACCAGGGGGCTGCATGGAAGGAAGGAAGGCCCTGGCCAGCAGCCAGCAGCCAGGGGAAGGAAGGCCCCAATCGGCCCTGATCACCAGCTAGGCCTAGGGACCCTACCTGTGCACGAATTTTGTGCGCTGAGCCTCTAGTTCTATAATAAACATGGCAACATGTTTTGAGATATCAACATCTATCCAGGGACAACCTTGGGAACAGAGAAGAGAGTGACCAGCATTATAAGGTACCCATTTTGCAATGACTACTGTAGGAGTCACTAGCATTGGATTTTTCAAGCAAGTGCTAATGACATTATCTGTCCTATCATACCTAAACCATTAAAAATGTGCAAATTTATTTTTCACATTCATAAAATGTTGGCAATGTATTTTTAGGTCTAAAGATCAACACATATTAATTGAACACTGCCACTGGTTATGCACAACTGTATGGATACATTGGTGAACAGGGCAGAGAAAGTCCCTTGTCTCATGGAACTTATGTTCTAGTGAGAATACTCAGACAATACATTAATAAGCCAAATAATTTTAGAGAGTGGAAATAAACAATGGATGAAATTACAGGTGATATGATAGACCATGGCAGGAAAGAACTTACTTTAGATTGGGTGACCATAAAAAGATTCACTGAAGGAATGACATTTGAGTGAACATCTTCATGATAGTAAATATCTAGCAAGGAAAATCTCTTAGGGAAGAAAGTTATGAATAGAGGAAATAGCAAATATGGAGTTTCAGAGGCAAATAATAATATTAACTATGTAACCAGCACTGTTCAAATGCTTCACAGATTAAGATCATTTAATTCTCACCACAACCTCAGAAAATATATATTAATAATTCCAATTTTCAGAGAATGAAACTGAGAGAAAGAGAGGTTGCAAGATTAGTCTAAAGTCAATAGATAGTAAATGGCAGGTGTAGGATTGAAACCTAGGCAGTCTTACTGGAAAGTTCCTATGTTAACCATAATGTAGGGAGGAGTTAATGAAATACAATAATCTTTCCTTAAGGACTGGAATTGTCACAGAACATACTGAAAAGTCTTAGAAAACAACCTAGGAAATTTTGGGGCTAATTCATTAGATGGGCTGCTAGGAAGCAAGTAATTATGATCAGTGAATGAGCTCACTTCATATTGACTTAGATTTAAAGCATGGGATTTTGATCTTGGGGTTGTCCCTGAGTCCCCAGACTTTAACTTTTCTAAAACATTCAAAAGTATCAGAAAATACCAGAGTGTAATAATATTAATCTTCTTCATAAATAACCACCATAAATCCAAGTTTCCATCACCTACCTAAAGAGCTCTCCAAGTAAAACAGTTTGATTAAAATGAGATAAGTGTGAAGAAGCTAGCAGCATGTCATCAATACAGTCAGTCAGTCCAGGGGTGTAATCATCATTCTTCATTTCTCTGGAATTTTTCATCTGTAATACTTATCTATCCTATATAATGAGAGAAACATGCAAATTAACCGTCCCTCCGCTACGCTCAGGCCACATCCACAAGCCACGCACACCAACCAATCAGGAGCGGGTATGAAAATTAATCCAACTAAGATGGCGGCGGCCACAGAGCTGGAGCGAGCAGGAGGTTTAGGTTGTCCCCGGCTATGGAGGAAGCCAAGCTTCCCGCCTGCCTGGCCAGCTCGGCTCACTCAAGGCTACAAAGTTCAATTATAGAAGATAAATAAATCCCAGATACCTGCTTCCAGCCGGACCTGGGCTTTGCTAAAGGCTACAAAGTTTCAATTATAGACGATAAATAAATCCCAGAAAAAAAATGAAAAAAGGAGAGGCAGGGAGCTTGGGTTGCCGGGGGGGGGCATGGCCAGCCTGAAAACGGAACCTCAGCCCCTCACCTAGGCTGGCCAGGCACCGCAGCGGGACCCACCCCCCCGAAGGGGCTGTGGGCAGCCTGAAAACGGCCCTCAGCCCCTCACCCAGGCTGGCCAGGCACCCCAGCGAGACCCCCACCCTGATCCGGGACACCCTTCAGGGCAAACCAGTTGGCCCCCACCCATGCACCAGGCCTCTATCCTATATAATAAAAGGGTAATATGCAAATTGACCCTAACAGCAGAGCGACTGGGAATGACTGGTCACTATGACACACACTGACAACCAGGGGGCAGACGCTCAATGCAGGGCCAGCAGGGGCCCCCTGATTGCCTTGCCTGTTGCCCCACAGATCAGCCCTAAGCACTGGCCAGGCCTAGAGATCCTACCCATGCACAAATTTTGTGCATTGGGCTTCTAGTACTTAATAATGTCACAAAGCAAGAGTAGTGTTGCTGGCAATTAGGATATCAAAGAGTAGCTTCCTTTAAGTGGAAAAGTAAATTTTTGACAATAATGAAATATTAAATCAGTATGTTGAGGTGGCTAAGATCTATGGTAAGAATGAATCTTTTATCCGTTAAATTGTGAAGAAGGAGGAAAAAACACATTTGTGTTTTTTGTAGTTGTATCTCAAACTGCAAAAGTTATTACACAGTGTGTGATAAGTGTTTAGTTCAAATGGAAAAGGCATTAAATTTTTGGGTGTAAGACATGAACAGAAAGTGTGTTCCAACTGATGGCAGCATGTTGTACCAGAAAGCATTGAACTTATACAAAGACATAAGCAAAGGATCCCCTGAAATTAGTGAAACCAAGCCATTTACTGCAAGTAAAGGATGGTTACATAGATTTAGGAATAGGTTTGGCCTGAAAAATATAACACTTACTGGAGAGACTGTCTGCTGATGATTCAGCTGCTGCCACATTTCTGACAGTTGAAGAAGTTGAATAAGGAGAAAGGAATGCATATATAAGGAAAAAATAAGCATATATATAGGGCTTGGTACTCTCTGCAGTTTCAGGCATCCACTGGGTATATAGGATTTCAGAAGAGGGAACAGAGATAAGTGTTTTGGGGTAAGCATAGTGAGGGCAGTTTAATGAAGGTGTTGTCACCTGAACTCTTTTAAAATATATATATATTTTTATTGATTTCAGAAAGGAAGGGGAAAGAGAGAGAGAGAGAGAGAGAGAGAGAGAGAGAGAGAGGGAGGGAGAGAGAGAGAGAGAGAGAGAGAGAGAGAGAGAGAGAGAGAAACATCAATAATGAGAGAGAATCATTAATCGGCTGCTTCCTGCATGCCCCCGCCACTAGGGATCGAGCTGCAACCCAGGCATGTGCCCTGACCGGGAATCGAACTGTGACCTTCTGGTTCATTGGTTGATGCTTAACCACTGGTCCATGCCTTGCTGGGCTCACCCAAATTCTTGAAGGACCAATGGGTTATGATTTAAGAAGGTGGGGATGGGAGTTTATAAGCAATAGCAGATGAAAATGATTCATTGGAAAGAGGAATTAATTAGTTTGGAAAACTAGTCTTGGGCCAAATCAGGGAGGTTGTGTTCTCAGTGCATAGTCTAACTGTCATCCTATACAAACCTAAAAGCCAGATCTATCATGATGATAGTCTACATGATATCAAAAGCATTGATTTACCTTTCAAATGAATGGTTTTTTTTATTGATTTTGGAGAGAGAGAGGAAGGGAGAAAGAGATAGAAACATCAATTGGCTGCCTCCTGTGCCTTGACTGTGAATTGAACCAGTGACCTCTTGGTGCTTGGGACAACAATCCACTGAGCTACAGCAGCTTTGCTGAATTACCATTTTTAATTTTGTGGAAACCATTCCCCATGACCTCTCCATATAATATTTAATTATTTTCTGCTATCACTTTTAATTCTGTTTTCAATTATATTTTCCCCTCTGGTTGATTAAAAATATATTTATGTTAAGAACCCTCAGTTTCAATGCCTTTATCCCTTAGCAGTCACAACCTGAAAAGATACTAGTGCCAATCACATTGCACTCAGCTTAACTGCACAAATAGATTATTTCTCTAACACAAAAATTATCTGGAGAGATAATGAAAAGGGTAGGGAAGGAAGTTACGAGAAATAGATGCCAGAAGACAAATTTATATCACTAAGGAAGCTATACTGGTTATCATAATAATAACAGATATTTATAGAGGGCTTTCATCCTGAAGATTCCCAGAGCCCCAAAACAATGAACACTTAGGGTAGATAGATTAAAGTAACTACACAGACATCCAAGAGAGGAAGCTCTCTCTCCAAAGCCCAGTGCATTAAGTCATTCCTGAGATAGCACTCAATTTTAGCAAAGCGATTTTAAAGGAAGCTGGATGGAACTTCCAAGTCATAAAACTGGACAGCATGCATAAAGAACATCCCCAAATCTTTTCACAGGAGAAAGCCTGGGAACAACAGGTTGCCCATAGTCATCTTAAGTCTCATGCATTAAGATCACAGCAACTTTGGAAGGCAGTGCAACCTCACTGATTTGAGATAAAAGAAGTTCAAAATACCATCAGATATTGTTTTATATCTTGAAACCATAGATTTACCTTACTAACACATACTTCTAAATAAATTTATTCAATAAATATTTAGTCAGAGTACATAAGAAGAGAAGGGTTTACAGTCTCTTCAGAATTTCAAGCCAATCCATTAATAATGAAGAGTATGTTTTTCCAGTTCTATTCCTGGATCTAACATTAAGCAGCTCTATGATTTTGGACAAGTAATTTGGCATCTCTGGATTCAATCTCACCAAACTTGTGTGTGTGTGTGTGTGTGTGTGTGTGTGTGTGAGAGAGAGAGAGAGAGAGAGAGAGAGAGAGAGAGAGAGAGAGAGAAAGTGGTATGTAATAACTCTTTAGTAACCCTTTGCCTGTGTGAAATAGCCACAGGTAATCCATTTGGTTATGAAACCTGAGAAATACAATCTACTAGACAGAATGAAGCTTCCCACTTACAACAAGTTTAAGGAAAAAATTAAAAATGGAGCAGATTCCAAGAGTTCAGAACTTGTACAAATGGGTAAACTTCTAAAGAAATATTGATGTATATTCATAGAGGTGAACTAGACCTTACAGATCATCTAGTCTAGTTTTCAAATGATTCCTTGGACCATCAAAATTTCTTGAGCACATATCAAGAAAAAACATTCAACCTATGCTGGTATAATTATAGTTACTGAGAACTCTCTCTCTAGGTGGCCTATTGTACCTTTGGAGAGCTCAGACTATTAGACGGCTTTCCTTCATATTCAGATGAAATTTATTTTCTATAGATTCAACCTATTTATCTTAGCTTAAGTCCTTGTGGCAATATAGATTAAGGTTACTCACTTTTCCAAATGACAGTACTGCAAATATTTAAAGATAGCTAACCTGTCCCAGAAGTCTCCTCTTCTCCAGTCTCAACAGCCACAGTTCTTTCATCTGTGCTTTCACTCCCCAAGCCAGTCTCTTATGAAGACAAGTCATTACCTTACATATGTGTTAAATCTCATGGCCCAGTACTACTTGTAAACTTTGAGGTACCATCTAACCAGTGCAGAATAATGCAGAGCAATCATATCTTGTGGTCTGGAGACTAGACTGTATTTACTTCTATTGATGCAATGTGATAGTACCATAGTTCAAAACAAAGATGAACCTCCTCAAACTCAGAGTGGCTCAAGAGACTTGCAGTAGCACACAAGAGAGTAAACTATAGCTAGAGGCAACGTGGACCTATTGGAAGAATGTGAACACAAAGTAGACTTGGTATTGTAGGCATATTGTAGAGGAGTTTTGGTGGGGCAGCAATATTTTCCCATTTCTTCTGAGTTTTGAAAGTCTATAACTCCATGAACCAACTAAAATCCTACAATATTTCATAAATATTTGCATCTGGGATTATCAAAACCTCTTTAGAGGTTCCTCAAAAGTTGAGTCAACAAAGCAAGTTCCTGCAAGGAATCTAGTGCCCTAGTGCCTTCATACAGGAAGATTTTTCCCAAGTAGGGAAGCAGGTGAGAAAAATAAAATGTAGCAGGGCCTATTTTCAGCTCTCAGACATTGGCATAACTTGTAGAAGAACAAAGTTTGGGATCTGGGTATCCAGATACCAAACCACAAGTCTTATCTTCACAGGTGCAAACTTATCACAATACCAAGCACACATACTTGAACCTTTACTTTCCAGACACCTGTATGACTGCTACCTGTGAAAGGGGCCTTCAAGGGTTCTTCACCCATATGAAACATTCTGTCTGGGTATAGATAACACAGATCAATTGGTTCAGAGCCTTTAAAGTTGTGTTTTGATTTTGCCATTCTGAGAGGGAGGTTTTTCAGCTAGGCACATTTCTTTCCCTCACCATAGTAGCTCCTTGACAATTCTAATCAAGACGGCAGAATCCAGAGCAAATTAAAAGACACTTTGCATACACCTTGAAGAAACACTTTTGTCTCTTTCCACAGTCAATTTAAGGAAGTTTTATTGAGTGCTTGTTATAAGGTAATAATATCTGAAAATCACTAGGAACTCCTATTTTCTAATGAAAAGAAAAAAAAAAACTTAAGTTCTTTAGTGTTATAGGAATTATATAGAACCTTTTGTATTGTGATTTTCAGCCTAATTTTGATCCTTATCTCCAGCCATCCAGATTCCTCTGCCCCCCACCCCAGCACACACATATATCCCACATAATGTAGCCACACCTGGCTACTTTCTATTCCCTAAATATATCCTGCAGTGTGTGTGTGTGTGTGTGTATGTGTGTGTGTGTATGTGTGCACTCATGCTGTTCCCTCTGTGTGAGAGACCGCTGTCTACCTGGGAGTTCAAACTCTACTTCCAAATTTAACTCTAATTTCTTTCTGTAACCATTCCTATCTCCTCACTTACCAAATTAGTCAATCACTCAACTGCAATTTCAAGGCAACACTGTTATAACATTAACTAAAGTTTATTAAGGTTACTTGCTTATGGTCATATTTATTTCCACTAGTCTCTAAGGCATAAAATCTATCTGTCTTAGCTATCCTCATATTTCGAATAACTAGTGAAGTATCTGGAACAGAGTAATGTTTGGGAAATTTTGAAGAATGGAAGGAAGGAAGGAAGGAAGGAAGGAAGGAAGGAAGGAAGGAAGGAAGGAAGGAAATGTAACCTTCCCTTTACTAGACCCTGAGCTTCTTTAGGATACTATATCTTACTCATTTTTATACCCACAGTGGCTTGTACCCACAGCAGACCCACAATACAACTCTGTGGAATTGAAAGCAGGTTAAAAAGTATTCCTAAATACAAAATCATTAAATATATGGCTGCCCCCAAGTGCTTACTGTTTCAAAATTTAAAAGAATAGTTTAACTGGGAAGTAATTCAGTAATAAGACAAACAACCCCATGTGCTCTAGAGGTTCAGAAAGGAAGAAGTGAGTGTGGGCTGGAGTTGTGTAGGATAGCACTTATCAAACTGTATTGTGCAGTGGGTAATTTGTTAAAATGCAGAAGCTGATTCAGTAGGTCTGGGAGGTCCAAAATATTAGCTGCATTAAAACTCTTTTGAGATCATGTGATACTTGTCTTTCTCTGATTGACTTATTTCGCTTAGCATAATACTCTCCAGGTCCCTCCATGCTGCCACAAAGGTTAAGAGATCCTTTTTTTTTTTTTTTTTTTTACAGCTGCATGGGGTGTGGGGTGGAAGGAGTCAATGGGGAAAAAGAGGACCTCTGTAATAGTTTCAACAATAAAGATAAAATTTTAAAAACCTCTTCCAAGAAGTTTGGACTTTCTGTTGTAAATTCTTTCTTTTTTTTAAAAAAATTCTTTATTGTACAAAGTATTACCTAACCATTGTTAATTCTTAAGCAAGAACTTCATGTATCATCTTCACATTTTATATTGTTATAAATATGTTCTGTTTATAGAAATCATTTTTAATGCCTAATTATTGTCTGATCTTCAAAACAATCTGAGAGTTAGGTCAAGTGTTTTGTTTTCATTCCCATTTTACAGGATGGGGAAACTGAGGCTCACAGAAGTGAAGTTACTTTCCCAAGGTTATCCAAACTTGAATTAAAGACAGAATCCAAACCAAGGTTTTATGACTCACACTCCAAAATAATTGTTCATCACATCATGCTGCAGATTGCCACTTTAAACCAGAGGGTCTTATAAAGGGGCACTTGTGAAATTATCTTCACATTATTCCAATCTCTTTAACTTCAGCTCATTATCTGGCTCAGGAAAATATGCCTTTAGAATTATAATTATCTGACCAAAGGGCTATTAATTTTCTTCTAGTCATTGAAGGATTTCTCCCTGCCCTCTCCATTTCCAGGTTAAAGAAGAATAAAATTATTTGAGTAGGAATATGGGGAGGTACATACTAATCTATTTTATTTGAGAAAATGAAATGGAACCAGTTTGAGTCTCTTAAAGACAGCTTCAGCCTCCTCCCAGAGGCCTTGCTACTGTAGTTTCACTTGTGATGCATCTTTATTTATATCTCTTAGTCTGGAGAATTGATCACTCTGTTATTGCCTATTGTGATCTTACAGGAGTCTATTGTTCTCCAAATTTCCATTCTTTAGAGATTCTTTTTTGGAGGGAATTTGCAGGGTTAGGGGACTGATAGTGTGACACTGTGTCATACTTTCTGATGCCTTCTCTGTAGTTGCAAAGAACAAATTATGCCATCTTGGAATTAAGTGGGTTCAAATTCTATCTAAGCAGGTTAGGAATTAGGAAATACTTTTTTTCTAGAAAGGAGAAGAGAGAGGTGGACTCAACTGTAAGGTCTACAGAACTTGTATCATCAAACAGGTCAGAGAAACCTAGCAGATTCTCACCAGCATTTCACATCTGATTCATTTCTAACATATCTTTTGAATGATTAGACAGTACCAAATTGAGTTTGTGTTTATCTTGTTACAAATTATTTAGGAAATTAAAGTTTACTGGATATGTGACCTTGGGTTAGTCCCTTAACCTCTCTTAGCCTCAAATATCATTATTTGAAAAGAGGATAATGAATTATATCTATCTTGTAGAACTGTTGTCAGGAGTAAATGGGTTAATTTACACAAGGCACATTGAACATTGTCTGGCACCAGAGTAGGCAGTCAGTAAATGGTGTTTAGTACTCTCCCACTCATTCTCATGCTTTCTCTGAAAAGAACATGAAAGGAAACTTAGGAAGATCTGAAAAACTCATTCCTCTGCCTTTATAGAGAGGAAACTAGAGAACACAGGTGTTATCTGATAAATTGCAATTACAAAGAACCAAAGTAGATCATTTGTATCAGTGATTCTCACTTTCTGGACTGAGACTCACAGTAAAAAAGTACATTATAAATAACGTCACAAAACATGTATTTCCAGTAATGCAATTGGAAATTTTCATTTTACTCAGTTCGTGTCTTATTCATTCCATTATATTGTATTAGGAGGAAAATGCTGGTCAGGATCCATATAATTAATTTAAAAAAATAGAAATGGGTTTCGTTCAATCTACAGTTTGAAAAATACTGATTTAGATGCCCCCAAACTCCATTTTCATCAACCAAGAAAATAGTTCTTGCTCATACTATTTAGATTATTGGTCTTAATCGTCCTTCAAAATTTAGCCTAAATGCTTCCTCAGAAATCATTCTCTGATCATTCTGGTCAATACCATGTTCCTTTCTTGTATGCTGCCCTGTGAACACTTTCTTTTTTTTCAAAAGACTTATTACAATTGCTAATTATATATTTATATGTTTTTTTTTCAATTAATATGTCTCCATCAATAGAATGTAGGTCTATGAGGATAGTAACCTTGTCCATATTTTTCATTAGTATATTTTATCATCTCTCCCAACCCAGTACTTTGTTCATAGTAAGAACTCTATGACTATATGATGAATGAATGAATGACCAAACTAATAAATGAATGAATAAGGTACTCACAAACCTATATGTAAACCTGGTAGGTCATCAACCTACTATGAAATAATTAGTTGGCTTTGTTTTTAAAATTGGAAGATGTGGTGAAGTTTTGTTAAAAACCGTTTCTTCCAGTCTCGCCAGTGTGGCTCAATTGGTTGAGTGTTGTCTCATGCACTAAGAGGTCACTGGTTCGATTCCTGATCAGAGCACATGCCCGGGTTGCCAGCTTGATCCCATGCAGAAGGTAGCTGATCTATATTTCTCTCATCAATGTTTCTCTCCTTCATCCCTTCTTCCTTCCTCTCTCTCTAAATAATCAATACAAACATATTTTAATGGTGATTATAATAGAATCAGGGACATAGAAAGGGAATGGACTGACTATTCTTGGGGGGGGAAGGGGTGTGGGAGATGCCACTCTCTGCGTGTGCGTGCGTGTATATATATATATATATATATATATATATATATATATAATTGGACTTCTGAAACTCTTCCAAATTTCATGAAATGTTTCCAAAGTGAACCTAATGATTGTAAATGGCCTCATGCATCAAGCCTTTAGCAGCACAGATATTACAGAATATCACAGGTAGATGAAACCTTATGCATCAGTCATTGGTCAGCAAACTTCCTCTGCAAAGGGACAAATAATAATTTTTTTTAGCTTTGTATACCATATGGTCTCTGTCACAACTACTCAACTCTGCTGTTGTAGTTCAAAACCAATCATAGACAATACTTACACCACCAGTAAGCATAGCTGCATTCAAATGAATCTTTATTTACAACAGCAGATGGCAGACTGAATTTGGCTGCAATTTTTCTGACCCTCTCTAACTCTAATCCAACCCTGACTCAACTCGCATATTTTATAGCTGAGAACAGAAAATGACTATTAAAGGAAATGGCCTGTTCAAGGTCACACTACTAATAAATGACAAAGCAGGGCCTTTCAACTTCTAACTTCAATTCTCATGACACCAAATAGCAGCTGTGTTTTAGGGTCTGCCTGCTTCAGTCCTGGTGTTGGTACTATGCTGCCTTGTTTTTGAAACTAAGGAATTTTACCTTAAATGTGATTTTCATTGGTGGTTTTTTATTTTTACTTTTTATTCTATCATCCATGTAATGTAAACGCTTTGAGAGGACCAGTTTCACAGAGAGATTATTCAAGTCCTATTTTGTTCAGGTTCCTGGAATTCTGCCTCCTCGTATATACAGAAAGGGTATGTGCTAGGTTCTCTTAGGCAAAATGTTCTGGCTTCTGGGATATAAGGGCTGGATGGAAAAATAGGAAGTGAGAGCTCCATTATAACATCTTCTCCCATACATCTTACCCAACTCTCTTATAATTAATTTAGTAGCAGGGAGTCACTGAGTTCCTACTGTATAAGCAACAAAAACCTAGGTTTGGGAGGGGAGGAATGGTATAGATGAGAATATTAATAACAGGTAACTTTTATGGGTTCTGATTATATGCCAAGCACATCATATATAGCTTTTTTAAAACCTCATCAACACTTTAAGGAAGGATCAGATAGACTAAATTGCTTGTATTGGAATCCAATTTTGTCCATGTCGAAACCCTGGGCTGTCTTTGCAACTATTACTGTTCTTAAGTCCATAGATTCCTGAAAACGCTTCTAAGAATTGAAGGTAAAATATTGAAAGTACCTAGCCCAGTGTCAAGCACATAGTATGCACTCATCTGTTCTTATTACCCACCACTCTCTCACTTGCTCACCCACAGACCCATACAAATATGTCTCTGATCAGCACTCCCAGAACAAGTGAAGCCCTTTCACACCTCTGTGCCTTTGCATGCACTGTCTATTTTTCCTGGAATGCCTCCCACCACATGTACTCTGCTCTACCAAGCCTCAGCTCAAGTGTCACCTCTTCCACGATAGTTTTCTGATGCCTTTGGAGACACTGAATCAGTTTTGCCTCATAATTTCCTCACCCATCACTTTGTTCAACTCTCTATTATTGGACCTAGTAAAGCACCTATTCTCTGGTTTATCACACTATGAAGTACACTCAGACAGGACCTGTGTTATTGATTTCATTTAAAAAATAACATCTATTGTGTGTTTTTAATACAGGAAAGTATAAAAAGGGGAAAAGGACCGTAATTCATCTCACAGAAACCTCTGTTGGTCTTTAAGAAAATAAAGCAATACATGAACATGATAGGAAAATTCAAACTGTACAAAAAAGGTACAAAATAAAAAGTAAAAGTCTCTCACAAGCCACCCTTGTTCCAGAAGAAATGTTTGTTAACAGTTGCTTGCATAGCCTACCAGAAAAACATCTGTGTGTATATACATATACTATTTTGCATAAAAGTGATTTTTCTGAACACAGTATTTTGTACTTTATTTTTTCCATTAATTATATATCTCAGACATTTTACTCAGATGATCACATATAGATCAACTTCATTCTTTTAAGTAACTGCATAGAATATTATTTGGGATGAATGTAAATTAGTTAATCAATATCCTATCTGTGGACATTTATGCTTTTCTATATCTTACTGTTATAAGTGACAGTGCAATAAAAATGTATATAGTAACTTGTGAAGTGGGAAAGTACTATATTTCATTGAATTAATTATGCATCCCAATTTCAGAGATATTAAAACATGTATAAAATGTACATTTATAAAATAAATGTGCATCTTAGAATTGATGAAATATGGTATATTTGTGGGATAATCTCCAAGAAGTGGAATTGATGGGTCAAAGAGTATGTGAATTAAAATTTTTGACATGTTGCAAAATTGCCCAACAAAAAGGCTACATCAATTTCTACTCTCACAAGCAAGGTATGAGAGCAACCATTTCCCAAACTCTTGCCAATGGCAATAGCCAATGTTTCATTTTTTCTTTTTCTTTTTTTAAATATATTTCTTTATTGGTTTCAGAGAGGAAGGGAGAAGGAGAGAGAGATAGAAACATCAATGATGAGAGAGAATCATTGATCGGCTGCCTCCTGCACACCCCCACTGGGGATTGAGCCCGCAACCCAGGCATGTGCCCTTGGCCGGAATCGAACCCGGGACCCTTCAGTCCACAGGCCGACACTCTATCCACTGAGCCAAGCCAGCTAGGGCATCTTTTTTCTTTTTTATTGAATTTATTGGGGTGATACTGGTTAACAAAATTATAATGATTTCAGGTGCACAATTGTACAACATATCATCTGCACACCAATGTTTTAATTTTCAAAAGAAAATGATTGTCCCTATTTTACATTCATAAAGTACAGTTTGAAATACTGCACTAAATATCCTCTCAAACTTGCAACCTTGAGATACTCTGATTCCCTGTGAAATTTCAACATCTAATTGGTTCCATCAAATTAGAAGTTTTCAAATAATGTCAATTCAGAGAGAAAGTTTTCCATTCAAAGCAGCATCTCTGAGCCAAAGCACAGCAAGACAGACAATAAGGCCAGATGCATCGTTGGGGGTTTTATACAAGAAAAACACTCCCTTCTTCCGCAGGAGCAGCTGAAATCACTCAGAGATGAAGCAAGAGTTCAGCTCTCTTTGCCCTCTCTCCTAACCTTGCTTAGATGATTGCCTTCTTAGATTTTTGAACTATTGTTTCAGGTTGCCCCCAAATATGACCCAAATGATGCATCTTCTGAGAAAAGATCTATCTTCTCTAGGAAAATGTTGCTTCATTTTATCCATCAATCTGGACATCTGGACAACAAAAACCTGTGCATCAAAGCAATGCACATTTAGCTGACTTAATAGCTTTGAGTTGTTGTTGTTGTTGTTGTCTCCTTGGTCTTGAGATGGGTAATTCCTCACCTTCATATAGATCTAATTGTTGCCAAGAGTGAGAAGGCTGATGCAGTTCCTCACTTGTGAGAAGTGAGTTTACTGGCATCTTTAGCAGAGTGTTCACTTAATCAAATGTCCCAAGAAGAGCAGATAGACAAAAGCTCATTAATTTATATAACAAATATTTATTGAGCAACTACAACGTGTCAGGCACTATTCTGTGTCAGTGATACAGCAGTGAGCATCCCAAACCCCTATATCTGTAGAGCCCACATTATTTGTGTGTGTGTGTGGGGGGGGGTGAGTGGGAGTGGAAAGACACAAACAATAAATTAACTACATAAAATTTATAGCAGGACAGGCATTGACTAGCATTGTGAAGAAAAATAAATCAGGGGCAGAGGATAAGGGGTTGGTTTAGCTATCATTTATTGAGCATCTATTATATGTTAGATTCAATGCCAAATATGTTCTATACAGGATGAAAAGAAAGAGAAGGGGTAGGAGAATGGGACTGGGGAGGAAGATGGCAGCTTCACTTAGCTTAAGCTTGTCTTTGGAATCAGATGGAAGGCTGACACTGCCCAGCTTCATTACAGAGTAGTGGACAGCCAATAATGGAGAAGATAAAGTGAGCCACTTTTCAGATTCTCGTGTTTTTAGGTCTTTTTCCTAGCAGGTATTCCAAATTTATTTGTGTGGCTGTTTCAAGATCAGACATACTCCTGCTCTGATATTAAGTACAATACAGAACCTGAAGGTTAATCTATACCAGTGGTTCTCAACTTGGCTGCACATTAGAATCACCTGAGAATCTTTTTAAAATCCTGATTTCTGGGCCTCATCCTCCGGAAATTCTGTTTCATTGTTACTAATGTTGTGGCCTCACCCTATACTGACCTATACTCTTTGGAATGACCTATAGAATCCCTCTTTTTCCAATTACACAAGTAACTAAGTGCACAGAGAAGAATAGTTTTATTGCAAAGAGTGTGTATATAGCGATAGAGGTTGCATGTGCTAAAAATAAAAAGGTGAATGCTGTGGGGATATATGAGTTAGATCAATGTAGACCATGACAGAAGCACTACGTGGAAAAAAATCTAGCATGGGAGGCAGAGAATAAGAGTGTGTGACTAAGTGTAAAAGATGGAAAAAAGAGGAAGAACAAAATCAGGGAGAAAAAGTCAGTTGAACTGCCTCTGAGATCATGGGAAACAAGTAAAAAACGAAAATCTGCACTTAGCTTTCACTGCATAGATTTTAAGTAAGCATTATTCAAGCTAACGAGTTGGTTAAAGTGCTTTTTTTAAAAAAAAACTAATCATTATTGTTGAGATTATTACAGATGTCCCTCTTTTTTCCCCCCATAGCTCCCCTCCACCTGGTTCCCACCCCACTGCAGGCCCTCACCACCCTATTGTCTGTGTCCATAGGTAATTCATACATGCATATAAGATCTTTGTCTAATCTCTTCCCGCACCCCCACCCTTTCCCTCTGAGAATAGTCTGTTACATTTCCATGCTCCTGATTCTATTCCATTCAACAGTCTATTCTGTTCATCAGATTTTTTATTCATTTGATCTTTAGATTCACTTGTTGATAGATATGTATTTGTTGTCACTTTGTTGTTCATAATTTTTTTTATCTTCACCTTTTTCTTCTTCCTCTTCTTAAAGAATACCCATCAGCATTTCATATAATATCAGTTTGGTGGTGATGAACTCCTTTAGCTTTTTCTTGTCTGTGAAGCTCTTTATCTGACCTTCAATTCTAAATGATAGCTTTGCTGGGTAGAGTAATCTTGGTTGTAGGTTCTTGCTATTAATCACTTCGAATATTTCTTGCCACTCCCTTCTGGCCTGCATAGTTGCTGTTGAGAAATCAGCTGACAGTCTTATGGGTACTCCCTTGTAGGTAACTGTTTTTCTCTTGATGCTTTTAAGATTATCTCTTTGTCTTTTGCCCTTGGCATTTTAATTATGATGTGTCTTGGTATGGTCCTCTTTGGATTCCTCTTGTTTGGGGTTCTCTGTGCTTCCTGGACTTGTAAGTCTATTTCTTTCACCAGGTAGGGAAAGTTTTCTGTCATTATTTTTTCAAATAGGTTTTCAATATCTCGCTCTCTCTCTTCTTCTGGCACCCCCATAATTTGGATGTTGGTATGCTTGAAGTTGTCCCAGAGGCTCCTTACACTATCTTCATATTTTTGGGTTCTTTTTTCTTTTTGCTCTTCTGGTTCAGTGTTTTTTGCTTCCTTGTATTTCAAATCATTGATTTGATTCTTGGAATCCTCTAGTCTACTGTTGAATCCCTGTATATTATTCTTTATTTCAGTCAGTGTATGCTTAATTTCTGACTGGTCCTTTTCCATTTTTTGGCATTATCACTAAGACCCTTGAAAGTCTTAGTAAGTTTCTTAGAGGTTTCTAGATTCTTGAGTAACCTTATAACTGTGGTTTTGAACTCTATATCCAGTAGTTTTCTTTCTTCCATTTCTTTCATTTGTGACATGTTTCTTTGTCTCCACATTTTGGCTGCTTCCCTATGTTTCTTTCTATGTATTGTGTAGATGCCAAGTGTCCTTAAGTTGATAGAGTGCCTTGTATAGTAGGTGTCCTATAGGGCCCAGTGTCTCAGCCTCCCCAATCAATTGAGATGGACACTCTTGGTGCACCCCTTTGTGGGCTGTGTATACAGTTTTGTTGTAGTTGAGCCTTGATTGCTGTTGGTGACACTGGGAAGAATTGACCTCTAGGCCAATTGGCTGTGGGGACCAGCTGTGGATACAGTGGGAGAGTTGTTGTGCAGGAGACACCCTTATGGAGCAGGACTTGCTTCAGTGGGGCTTTGGTGCTCACTGAGTCTGCCCCTTGAGTGTGTCACTTATGGATGTGAAGAGTTGTAATCTGGTATGGTCTCACACTGACCACTGGGTACACTGGCTCTTGGGTCTCCGAGGAGGTTCAAAGTCAGCCACTGCCTGGGGCCACCCAGCAGGAGCTACAGAGAGATCTGCAGATTCCTCCTCTTTGTTTTTTTTTTTGTTTTGTTTTTTTGACTGTTCTATTTTTTTTCTGAATATTTTTTTTATTAAATCTTTATTGTTCAGATTATTACATTTGTTCCTCTTTTTTCCCCCCATAACTCCCCTCCTTCCAGCTCCCACCCTACCCTCCGCCCTCACTCCCCACCCACTGTGTTCATCCATAGGTGCACCATTTTTGTTCAGTCTCTTCCTGCATCTCCCACACCCCTTTTCCCCCCAAGAATAGTCAGTCCATTCCCTTTCTATGTCCCTGATTCTATTATAATCACCAGTTCATTCTGTACATCAGGTTATTTATTCACTTGATTCTTAGAATCATTTGTTGATAGATGCATATTTGTTGTTCATAATTTGTATCTTTACCTTTTTCTTCTTCTTCCTCTTCTTAAAGGATACCTTTCAGCATTTCATATAATACTGGTTTGGTGGTGATGAACTCCTTTAGCTTTTCCTTATCTGTGAAGCTCTTTATCTGACCTTCAATTCTGAATGATAGCTTTGCTGGATAAAGTAATCTTGGTTGTAGGTTCTTGCTATTCATCACTTTGAATATTTCTTGCCACTCCCTTCTGGCCTGCAAAGTTTCTGTTGAGAAATCAGCTGACAGTCGTATGGGTATTCCCTTGTAGGTAACTGAGTTTCTTTCTCTTGCTGCTTTTAAGATTCTCTCTTTGTCTTTTGCTCTTGGCATTTTAATTATGATGTGTCTTGGTGTGGTCCTCTTTGGATTCCTTTTGTTTGGAGTTCTCTGCGCTTCCTGAACTTGGAAGTCTATTTCTTTCACCAGGTGGGGGAAGTTTTCTGTCATTATTTCTTCAAATAGGTTTTCAATATCTTGCTGTCTCTCATCTTCTGGTACCCCTATAATTCTGATGTTGGTACGTTTGAAGCTGTCCCAGAGCTCCTTACACTATCTTCGTATTTTTGGGTTCTTTTTTCATTTTGCTTTTCTGGTTGGGTGTTTCTCGCTTCTTCGCATTTCAAATCTTTGACTTGATTCTTGCGCTCCTCTGGTTTGCTGTTGGGAGTCTGTATAATATTCTTTATTTCAGTCAGTGTATGCTTACTTTCTAGATGGTCCTTTATCACACCATCGAGGGTCTCATTAGATTTCCTGTACAACTCATCAAGTTTATCGACAGACTCTAGAAGCCTCTTGAGAGACCTCAAAAGTGTGGTTCTGAACTCAATATCCTCCCTTGATAGTTTTGTCCTGTTTCTTTGTCTCCGCATTTTTTACGCTTTCTTGGTACACCCCCTAGTGGTCTTTGTGCGCAGTCTTGTTGTAGTTAAGCCTTGATTGTTATAGTTAATACTAGAGGGATTTGACCTCCAGGCCGACTGGCTGTGCTAATCTAGCCTTTGCCTGAGGCTATCCGGCAAATGGCTCTGTGCAGGGCTTGGGCGGGGCGGGTCCCACGGGATCAACAGGGCGGAGGAGGGAGCAGTTATGGCTGCTCTCAGTCCGTCCCCAGGGCTCTGCCTCTCTGTCCCAGCAACAGCTGCAAACCTCGGAGGGACCGTAGCCAGACAGTCCTGCTTCTCCCGTTTGAGTCTGGGTCCCTAGAGACTCGCCCGGATCTGGAGCTCTGAGTCTGAGGCTCCCTCCGGATTGAAACAGACAATCGCGCCCTCAGCCACCAGCCCGCGCCGCACGCACTCCGCACCTTAGTATTTTACTTCAGCACTGCGCCTCCTCTGATTCTCGGTTCCTCCTAGTTGTAGAACTTCCATTCAGCCAGCCTTCCTGTGGTTCTGGATGATGTCCGTTCCGTCTTTTAGTTGTATTTTTGAAGTGGTTGTTAGAGGCAGCAAACTCCGGTGTTAACCTATGCCGCCATCTTGGTTTTCCCCGACTGTTCTATTTTAAATACCAGATTCCTCCTCTTTGTATCAGATTTGGAAGTGCCCAGATGAGGCCCAGCTGTGAAGCAAGGCAGGCTGGTGCTGGTGCTGGTGCCAGTTCTTGGGCCTTTTATTGATAGCTTTGGGGCTCCCTAACCCAGCTGCAGCTTGTTTGACAGGTTTTAATCTGAGAAAGGACAGTCTATTCATATGCAAAAGCTGCTGCCCACAGCTTGAGTGGCGTTGTAAATTTGGTGGGGTGGGGTCTCAGGGAATCACCAGGGCAGAGCAAACAGAAATGGCTGCCAGTCAACCCTGCACCAGGGAGGTCCCAGCATGGGAACAATGACTGCTGGGAGCACCTCCATCTGGTAGAAAGGTGCCCCCGAGTTCCTGCCCTGATGCCACTTAGTCCAGTTTCTCCCCATATGTGTCTGAGTCCCCCAGAGCCTCACCTGGCACTGGAGCTCAGAGGAAGTGGGAACTGGCCTTTTAAGAGGGGCAGCTAAGTCCCCAGCAGCCTGTGTGTCACTCAGCCCCAATCCGCACTGCTTTTTACAGTCCGTAGTTCTTACTGCCATAGGGACTTCTTTTCCGAAGCCTGGGATCCTGGGCTAGGGGTCTGGTATGGGGCTGGGACCCCTTGCTGTTCCAGGCAGCCTCCACAGAGGAGATCTCCTTCCCGATTAAAAACATGACACACCTGGGTGCTGGACCAGCCCGTTCCATGCTTCCAAACCTCCTATCAGTCTCAATGTGCTTTCTTCTTTACCTCTCTAGTTGAAGTACTTCTACTCAGCCAGCTTTCCACGGTTCTGGATGATAGTTGTTCTGTATTTCAGTTGTAATTTTGATGTAGTTGTGGGAGGCATTGAGTACAGGCATTTACCTATGCCACCATCTTGGTTTTCGAATGTGCTTTTTAAGTGCTTTGCAAAATCAAGAAAACTAATAGTCATTTTTCACATTGAGAAAGGAAGGGCCTCTCAACATCAAAGAATGGCCTCTCTTTTGAATGAAGCAGCTTCCCACAGCAGTATCTGGCTCCCTAAATCTCAGTAACTACAATATATGCACAAGCCCTCTTTTGTGTGGAACTCCTATCTAATCAAAACGAATCACCAAAGAGATCTTTGCCTAACATATCTGAGTAACAGAGCTGAAGTCTTTACTCTAGCAGAGGCACCCAGTAAGCCCGTGTGAATGAGAAGTAGGGTGGTCAGCGTTGCCTGGCTATGAGAAATGACTTCCTCATTATTCTGTTAAAACAGAATTGACAGGAATTAAATCAGATACACCCACAGGCATTTGGAGAGCAAGGATAGAATCCAATCTCTACATCTAGATTGATTGGGACCAGGCAGATCCAAATACTGACAAATTGAAAAGAGCTGAGATGCCTCAGAACTTATTTTCTGTGAGGGGAGCTGAGGTCTGCAATGGGAGCTGAAGAAGTCTAATAGTATGGGGAAGGGGCTGTTGTGTAAGTTGACATGGAAGCCCCCAATTTAAAGATGATGAAAGCTCATTCTCTAAGGAGGAACTAAAGAGTCTCCTTGTGTAATCTAACTTGTCTAGCAAAATAGTCAAGACAAGCCAAGGTTCCAGTAATTGGGACCTATAAATGGCCACCATTTATTGAGTGTTTATGGCAAGCCAGGTGGGTGCAACATGTTTTGCTCAGATTCACTCATTTAGTTTTCAAAACAAGCCTATTAAATACATTATTCCAATTTAAATTGTTTAAAAATTATGGCTCAGAGAGGTTATGGAACTTGCCTGAAATCACAAGTAATTGGATAAATTGGGATTCATACCTTGGCCAGGTCTATTCAACTCCAAAGTTTGTGTTCTTTCTACTAAATGATATCACCTCCCAAAGAATTTATCTAATGCATGTGATACAATATTTTCTCTCATGTAATTTTTTCTCCACCCACAGATTTTCTTTATTCTGTTCTTGGGCTTTAATGTTGAGGCTTAATAAGGTTTATTCTTCTCCTCTATAATCTTCTCTCTTTCTTTAGCCAAGAGACCTATTGACTACTTGAGAACCTGACTGAATATAAAATTTAAAACTCACTTCTGAGGAAGCTTTCAAATCCTAGAATGCCTTGGTTGGAAATCCCTTATGTAGTCCCAGCTTCGGCATTGTGGAGAGGGTAACCTAAATTTCTAAGATGGGAAGTGACAAGCCAAAGGTCAAAAAGCTAAAGAATGGTGAAGTTTGCATCAGGACTAAACCCAGGTCTCCTGAATCTCAGTACAGCACTCTCTTTCCTACAATTTCCCTCTCCCTGTGTTCCCACCCTCCTCTTTGATTAAGCTCTCCTTCCCTGATTAAGCCTATTATATCTCCTCCCGAGCCTGCAAGTCCATCCAATACACTTCATCTTTTTCATTATTACTCAAAGAAGACCCTCTACATCAGTTAAGGCTGTCACCTTAAAGCCACTTCAATTCTCATTTAATTGAGAGTCCCTTCACACATATGCATAATGTTTGCAGCTCACAGTTTTTTATAACTAGCTTAACATCCTCAGATCTATCAGTTCCTTTAAAAGTGTTTCTTTTATATTCTTTTGTATCCCCCATAGACTTTAAAGGTGCTTATTAGACATTGGTTAAATTAACAAATAGTATCTACTTAAAAAACAACAAATGCTGTTAAAATAATATATTCTCCCCCAAGAGAAAATAAATCCAGGTAAAAAGACTCCTTATCAGTTACCTGTAGAATTTGAAAAAGTATAAACTAGTTAATTAACCATTGGAAAAATCTTAGATAAGAATTTGTGGATGTTAATTAACACCAAGCCTCACACAGACCAAAGGCAAAGTGGTAGGAAAATATTTTAAGCAAATTTTGTTTTCAAGAGAGTATGATTAAGTGAAAACCAAATATGCCATATTTATAACATTACATTTATCTGCTGAAACTAGTCAGACTAGAAGCAAAGAGATCATGAAAATATGGCAGCTAATTTTCAAAGCAGCTCTCTGACTGCTTAATTCTCAAAACAGTTCTTTGAGGTAAGAAAATGTAATTATCCCACTTGTACAATGGGGAAACTGAGACAGTCAGGCTAAGTGACTTGTGGGGGCCTAAAGTTATCCAATATATATATATATATATATATATATATATATATATATATATATATATACCTGGAATAGATATTCTACACATTTGTTTGCTGTATATAATTCACTAACAGGACTGTTCCTAAAATACAGGTATGCCTGTCATTTTAGTCTTTGAAGTTAATTTAAAAAGGCGTATAAATCAAATCCTGTTTTCAGTACAAAGATAAAGTTCCCACCGGTGAGTGAATTCTACAGTAAAGTAAAAAACAACCTCCTCATTTATTCATTTAGAAAATAACCTTCTGTCTTTTTAATCACAAAGTCCCTGGACAAGCAGTCTGACCAGAAAAAAGAAGAAGAAAAAGAAAGAAAGAAAGAAAAGTGCTACACTCTCCCAGTATAATTCAAAAAGAAGTAGCAATTTTAGGTTGTTTTTTTTTTAAGTTAATAATACTTCATTCATTATACTGATTAGAACTTCACACTTTCTATAAGGGTGACAGTAAGGGCTGACCATCCATGACACAGAAGGACTGTTATTATCAGCACTTGGCAGAATTTCATCCAGCTATTTGAAATCAGGAGAGAACTATGTGATCCATTTTAAAAATGCCTGTAGCCTCTTTTAATAAAATTTACAAAAGCATTTTCAAAGTGTTAAGTAAGTATACTGGAAAGAAAGTGCAATGAAGGTGTCTTTTCTGAGATGTCTGTCCCCTGGAAACCATTCCCATCCAAGTTGGATCAAGGACTTAGTATCATTTTAAGTAATCAAAGGGAAATCTCTAGGCTTTCTCATCTAATTGCCATCTCCAGGGAAGTGCCTTCTTCACTCAGCTAGGTCGAAGGGGAAGAGAATCTCTGGGAATTTAAGAAGTGGGTGATTTACACTATACTAGTAGAATTTTCAATCATTTTGATGGTGCTTGTCTCAGGAATTAGGTGTCTTTTTTTCCTTTTCAAATTTTGTATTTAGTGAAAGAAGCCTGTCTGTGTGGGTATGTATAACAATCTACCTCTTTGGTGAATACCACTAATCTGTGATGGCTGGTAGGCTTCTCCTTAACAGTTCAAGGGTTACAAATCACTGATCTCAGAATCTGGACAAATTTCACTGGAAGAGGAAAGAAAACAGTATTATCCTAAAATATTTATTTTTCTGCTTGAGGAAGAGACATTTTATAATCAGAATTGGTGTGAGTTTAGAAATTTAATATGATATCAGAGATTCTTAGAAAAGGGTACCAACATCTTGCTTTTAACACCCTTCTTTGTATTCTGGAATAGAATAGGTGTCCTTTTCTAGCACTATTTTTTCTTCAAGTATCTTAATATATCAGTCAGGCTCTTACACGGTTTGCAGCTTTTGTAGTTCTCAAATTTGAGGCCATTTGCTTCCTACCTGCAGCCTCAATCATGCTCTAACCTACAGGAAAAATCTAAACAATTGTTTAGAGGTAAGAAGCAATTAAAGAATTATGAGTGTCCGGAAGAGACCTAATCACCAACTTACATGCTTGTTAATAATGGAAACTTGATCCCTCCATCCTTTCCTGAATTGTTCACTTTGCCTGAGTTTCATAGTACCCTTAGCCCAGTACCCTAGTATTTGTAGGATTAGAGTCATGCCCGCCCTGTGGGATGGAGATTTTATATATATATATATTTTTTTTTCCTTAGAAATTTCTGTGTTATGCATGCAATTTTTCATCTGATGTCAAGACTTATAGAGGAAAAAAGGTTGAACTGTTTATAAACCTAAGCAATAAACATTTATTTTCTTTTACAGTTTCTGTGAGTCAGGTCTTTGGAAGCAGCCGATCTTGGAGGTTTAGGTCCTAGGTCTCAAATTAGACTATAATCAAGATGTCAGCTGGGGCTTCAGGCATTTGAAGGCTTGCCTAGGGATGGAGAAACCACTATTCTTGGCTGTCTGTGAGGTTGTTTCTGGATGAGAGTAATGTCTGAGTCACAGACTGAGTACAGTAGGTTGTCCTCCCTGATGTGGCTGAGTCTTAGCACATCTATGGAGGCAGAGGAGGGAGAATTCATTCTCTTGGCCTGACTGTTAAGCTGAGACACTGGTCTTCTTCCTGGACTGGACCTCAGACTCAGACTGGAGCTAACACCATCATTTCTCCTGGGTCTCCAGCTTGCCAACTGCAGACTGTGGGCTTCTCAGTCTCCATAACCATGTGAGCCAATTTCTTACAATAAATCCATATATATATATATATATATATATATATATATATATAAAGTGCCTCACTTGCTCTGGCTGGTGTGGGTCAGTTGGTTGATCATTGCTCTGTGCACTGAAGGGTCGACTGGTTTGATTTCCAGTCAGGGCACATGCCCAGGTTATGGGGTAGATTCCCCAGTCAACTGTTGGGATATTTGTGGGAGATAGCCAATTGATGTTTCTCTATCACATTGATGTTTCCCTCTCTTTCTCTCCCCTTCTACCTTCCTCTTTCTCTAAAATCAATAAAAGCATATCTTATATAATAAAGAGGTAATATGCAAATTGACCATCACATCCTCACACAAGATGGCCACCCCCATGTGGTCACAAGATGGCTGCCACAAGATGGCCAGCAGGGGAGGGCAGTTGTGGGCGATCAGGTCAGTAAGGGAGGGCAGTTGGGGGGACCAGGCCAGCAGGGGAGGGCAGTTGGGGGGACCAGGCCTGCAGGGGAGGGAAGTTGGGGGCAATCAGGCCAGCAGGGGAAGGCAGTTGGGGACAATCAGGCCAGCAGAGGAGCAGTTAGGCATCGATGAGGCTGGCAGGGGAGTGGTTAGGGGCAATCAGGCAGGCAGGTAGGTGAGCAGTTGGGAGCCAGCAGTCCCGAATTGTGAGAGAGATTGGGCCTAAACTGGCAGTTGGACATCCCCCTAGGGGTCCCAGATTGGAGAGGGTGCAGGCTGGGCTGAGGGACACCCCCCCCCCAGTGCACGAATTTCATGCACTGGGCCTCTAATTAAAAAATAAAAGTGGCTTACTCACATAATTGACCAGTGATCTAAGAGGCCAAAATGGAAGCTGCAATGTCTTTTATAACCTAGACAGTGTCACTTCTACCATATTCTGTTGGTAACACAGACAGGATTTGAGTCAATGTGGGAGATGACCACACAAGGATTTGAATAACAGGAGTTGATAATTATTGGGTGTCATTTGGAGACTGGCTACCACGGGTACAGAACAAAGCAAAGAAGGATGGAAAATGAATTGGGTGTAGTTGGGAGATAGTGGAAATCAGATAAAAACCAGCACCCTTCATTGACCACCTTATTTAAAATATTTGTATGCATTCCTGCCATTCTGTATCCCATTACTCTGTTTTATTTTTCTTTACAGGTCTTAATGCTACCTGAGAAATTATATACTTATTTTTTAACTATTTTACTTTCTGATTACTCCATTAGAATACAAATTCCATGAAATAAGGGACTTAGTCTATTTTGTTCCCTGTTGCTACATAACAACCTTCAATTAAGTATTTGTGTATTTGAAGGTATAACATTTGAGTCTTTCTTTTTTTAATTTATCTTGTTGAAAGTCTTACAGATGTCTTTTTTTCCCATTGATGCCTTCCACCCCACACCCACTCCTCCCAGGCTTTCACCACACTATTGTCTGTGTTCATGGGATATATATATATATATATATATATATATATATATATATATATCGCCTATCTAATAATAGAGAAACATGGTAATTAACCGTAACTTCACTACCCTTCCCATTGGCTAATCAGCAAGATATGCAAATTAACTGCCAACCAAGATGGTGGCCGGCAGCCACACAGCTGAAGTGAACAGGAGGCTTGTTTGCTCCAGTGACGGAGGAAGCCAAGGTTCCCCACCTGCCGCAGCCCAGCTCTGAGCTCCAGATGCAACAATGTTGCAATTATAGAAGCTAAACAAACCCAGAAACCTGCTTTCAGCCACCAGCCAGCTGGCTCAGAGCTTAGAGCGCCAGTGATGGCAACAGAGTTTCAATTATAGAAGCTAAACAAACCCAGATACCTGCTTTCAGCCAGCCACAGCCTCAGAGCTGGAGCCAGCTCTCAGCTCAAGTGACAGCTATAGAAGGTAAATAAATCCCAGAATAAAAAAAAATTTAAAAAAAGAGGCTGGGAGCTTCAGTCGCCCGCCAGCCTGAAAACGGCCCTCAGTCCCTCACGCAGACTGGCCAGGCACCCCAGTGGGGACCCCCACCCTGAAGGGGGTGTGACCAGCTGCAAACAGCCATCAGCCCGTCATACAGGCTGGCCAGGTACCCAAGCTGGACCCCCACCCTGATCCGGATCACCCTTCAGGGCAAACCAGCCGGCCCCCACCCGTGCACCAGGCCTCTATCCTATATAGTAAAAGGGTAATATGCAAACTGACCCTAACAGCAGAAAGACCCGGAATGACTGGTCACTATGACACACACTGACCACCGGGGGGCAGACCCTCAATGCAGGAGCTGCCCTCTGGTGGTCAGTCGCTCTCACAGCGGGGAGCTCTGCTCAGTCACAAGCCAGGCTGATGGCTGCCAGTACAGCGGTGGTGGTGGGAGCCTCTCCTGCCTCCTCAGCAGCGCTAAGGATGTCCGACTGCAGCTTAGGTCTGCTCCCTGCTGGCAAGTGGGCATCCCCCGAGGGCTGCCTGGCTGCCAGAGGGATGTCTGATTGCCAGCTTAGGCCCAATCTCCTGGGGAGCAGGCTTAAGCCAGCAAGTGGTCACCCCCTAGGGTTCCCAGACTGTGAGAGGGCACAGGCCGGGCTGAGGGACCCCCTACCCCCAAGTGCACAAATTTTTGTGCACCGGGCCTCTAATATATATATATATATATATATATATATATATATATATATATATTCCAAAGTTAACCACTTTCCCCCAACCCCCCATCCCAGCCTTCCTTCTGAGATTTGTCAGTCTGTTCCATGCTTCTATGGCTCTGGAACTATTTTGTTCATCCGTTTATTTTGTTCATTAGATTCCACATATGAGTGAGACCATGTGTTACTTACCTTTTTCTGACTGGCTTATTTGGCATAGTATAATATTCTCCAGGTCTCTCCATGTTGTCTAAAATAGTAAGAAATCCTTCTTTTCTACAGCTGCACAGTATTCCCTGGTGTAAAGGTACCACAGCATTTTTATCTACTCATCTACTGATGGTCACTTGGGCTGTTTCTAGATCTTAGCTATTGTAAATTGCACTGCTATGAATATAGAGGTGCATATATTCTTTTTGATTGGTGTTTCAGGTTTCTTAGGATATATTCCTAGAAATGGGATCATTGGGCAAATGGCAGTTACATTTTTAATTTCTTGAGGAACCTCCATACTGTTTTCCACAGTGGCTGCACCAGTGTGCATTACCACCAGCAGTGAAGGAGGGTTCCCTTTTCTCCACATCCTCACCAGCACTTGTCATTTGTTGATTTGTTGATGATAGCCATTTTGATAGGTCTGAGGTAATACCTCATTGCTGTTGTTTTCTAAAATATATATTTTTATTGATTCCCAAGAGGAAGGGAAAGGGAACAAGAGGTAGAAACATCAATGATGAGATAGAATCATTGATCAGCTGCCTCCTGCATGCCCCACACTGGGGATTAAGCCCACTACTCAGGCATGTGCCCTGACGGGGAATTGAACCATGACCTCCTAGTTCATAGGTTGATGTTCAACCACTGAGCCACACCAGCCTGGCAAGTCATTTTAATTTGCATCTCTCTCATGATTGGTGACTTTGAGCATTTTTTCAGATGTTTCTTGGCTTTCTGTATGTCCACTTTGGAGAAGTGTCTATTTAGGTCTTTTTCCCAATTATTAATTAGATTGTTTTTCTTCCTTTAGTTAAGTTGTATGAGTTCCTGATATATTTTGGAAATTAACCTTTTACTGAATGTATCATTGGTAAATATGCTCTCCCAACAAGTGAAAGAATATACCATGTCCATGGATTGGTAGAATTAACATCATTAAAATGTCCATACTACCCAAGCAATCTATACATTCAATGCAACCCCTATTAAAATACCAATGGCATATTTCACAGATTTAGAATAAACAATCCAAAAATTTATATGGAACTAAAAAAGACCCTGAATAGCTACAGCAATCTTGAGAAAGAAGAACAAAATTAGAGGTATCATAATACCACATATCAATTTATACTACAAAGCCACTGTACTCAAAACAGTCTGGTGCTGGTACAAGAGCAGGCACATAGATCAATGGAACAGAACAGAGGACCCAGAAATCAACCCAAGCCATTATGCTCAATTAATATTTGACAAAGGAGGCAAGATCATACACTGGAGTAAAGACAGTCTCTTCAATAAATGGTGTTGGGAAAGTTGGACAGGTATGTGCAAAAAAATGAAACTAGACCACCATCTTATACCATACACAAGAATAAACTAAAAATGTATAAAAGACTTAAATGTAAGTCATGAAACCATAAAATCTTAGAAGAAACCATATGCAGCAAAATCTCAGACATCTCTCATAGCAATATGTTTACCTTACTCCTAAGGTAAGGGAAACTAAGGAAAAAAATAAGCAAATGAGAGTACATAAAAATAAAAAGCTTCTGCACAGCAAAAGAAACCATCAACAAAATGAACACTTCAGTTTTTCAAAGTTCCAGATTTCCTATCCTATCCTTAGAATTCTAATTCTAGAAATCTGGAAATCTATATTGTTCTAAAATACCCCAAGTGCTTTTCATAAGCATCCAGGTTTGTAAATCAGTGCTCTAAACAATATGGAAGTTGTCTTTGATAACCTAAATGGCCTGTCTTAACTAGAGGATGCCTGGAAGTAGAATTGACTATTGGAATGGAGAGAGAGAGAGAGAGAGAGAGAGAGAGAGAGAGAGAGAGAGAGAGAATATAGTGGGCTTAAGAGGGAATTTAGTTGACCAGGCAGTACAATATTTCATTTATACAAGATATATTGAGCAGCTATTATGTATAAAGCAGTATTGTAGGCATTGGAGATACCACAGTGATGGAAGAAACAGAAAAAAGTCTTTGGAATCATATAATTTATACTAGAGGCCCAGTGTACAAAATTCGTGCACTGGGGGGGGGGGGTCCCCTCAGCCCAGTCTGCACCCTCTCCAATCTGGGATCCCTTGGGGGATGTCCTGTGGGATCAGGCCTAAACCGGCAGTCGGACATCCCTCTCACAATCTGGGACTGCAGGTTACCAACCGCTCACCTGCTTGCCTGCCTGATTGCCTCTAACCACTTCTTCCTGCCAGCCTGATCGCCCCTAGCCACTCCCCTGCCAGCCTGATTGACTCCTAACTGCTCTCCTACTGGCCCGATTGCCCCCAACTGCCCTCCCCTGCAGGCCTGGTCACCCCAAACTGCCCTCCCCTGCTGGCCCAGTCACCCCTAACTGCCCTCCCCTTCCAGCCATCTTGTGGCGGCCATCTTGTGACTACATGGGGGTGGCCATCTTGTGCGAGGGTGTGATGGTCAATTTGCTATTACCTCTTTATTATATAAGATTCCATTGGGAGAGCTGATGGTGAAGATGGCATGAGGAATAGCATGCCAGAGGTATGAAGCAGAGCATAGCAATAGGCATACAAACAGAAATTGAAGTAAGCAAGTAATTGCTATAAGTCAGTGGTCAGCAAACTGCGGCTCGAGAAACCGCAGCTTGCGAGCCACATGCGGCTCTTTGGCCCCTTGAGTGTGGCTCTTCCACAAAATACCGGCTCTTCCATAAAATACTGACTTTTGCTCATGGGCCATGAAGTTTCAATTGCACTGTACTTGCGCGCCCACACGTAGTATTTTGTGGAAGAGCCACACTCAAGGGGCCAAAGAGCCGCATGTGGCTTGCGAGCCATGGTTTGCCGACCACGGGTATAGGTAGTAGTAAAGGATTAGAAGCAATGGTACTTTTAGTTTTTAGTTATATTAATACACTAGTTTTATAATTAAATTTTTTAAAATATATTTTATTGATTCTTTTACAGAGAGGAAGGGAGAGAGATAGAGAGTTAGAAACATCGATGAGAGAGAAACATTGATCAGCTTCCTCCTGGACACCTCCCACTGGGGATGTGCCCGCAACCAAGGTACATGCCCTTGACCGGAATCGAACCCGGGACCCTTCAGTCCACTGAGCCAAACTGGTTCCGGCTACAATTAATTTTTAAAAAAAGCTTTCATGCACAAGGAATTACCACGAGCAGATCCGGGTTTGCAAATAATACCTCCAACATTACCTGTAGCCTTACTCCCTTCAGTGCACACTCAGAACACAAATAAGCACCAATGAATTTATTATAAAACAGCATTTACTAATGTTTAAAAAAATATATACCCTGAGGACATTACAGAATCTTGGTTATGTTAATATGCATTGTAAATATCAATGCATATGGAGAATATACTGAACTTATTTCCCAGTCTTATATGATCTCAGACCCATTATTTTTCTAAGAAAGTCTTCAGTATATGTATTGCATATATGGAACACCCTTTGGGAAATCATGGTTTAGAGCAAAGTTGGAAGTAATAAGTAATAAGATTGGCTAAATGTTTACCAAGTTTGTTTCCTTTTTTTACTGAGAACATAGATCAATTACATTCTCCAACCTCACTTGAAGTTAGGTATAGCCACATGACTGAGTTCTAGCAAAAGGAATGTGTGTAGAATTTTTATGTGCCACTTCTGGGTGTGATCCATAAAAACAACTCACATTGTCCAGCGGGTGTGCCCCTATGGTTGAGAGTCAACCTATGAATCAGGAGGTCATGGTTTGATTCCCAGTCAAAGCACATGTCCAGATTGTAGGTTCAATTCCCCCGTAGGGGGTGAGCAGGAGGCAGCTGAATAATTATTCTCTTTCATCATTGATGTTTCTATCTTTCTTTCCCTCTCCCTTCCTTTCTGAAATCAATAAAAATATATTAAAAACAAACAAACAAAACAACTCACACAATACTCCACATACTTTATCTCCTCTTATTTGCCCTCAAATGTAGAAGACTCTAAGGAAGACTGTGATGTCTTGGACCAGGTGTAGCAAACTATGGTCCCAGGGTCAAATCCAGCTGCCACTTATTTTTATAAGTAAAAATTTTTTGGAACCCAGACATACTCTTCTTATTTTTATTTTTTAATATTATATATGGCTGCCTTCATGCTACAAGAGCACAGATGGGTAGTTGTGACAGAGACTGTATAGCCTACAAAGCCTAAAGTATTTACCACCTGGCCCTTTACAGAAAAATTTGCTGACCTCTGCCTTAGGCAAGGCACAAACTTGATGGAAGGAACTTGGTCTCTGAGTGACTGCATGGAATAAAGTTCCTCCATGAACTCACATTGGACCTTTATTTTGTTAATCCCCTGAAATTTGTGGTTTGTTTGTTACTGCAATTGACCTAACACATTGTAAAGGGATGTGCTGTACATTCTGCTTGCTCCTCCAGATTGACTCTCTACTATTTTCTACTGTGTTATGTGCCCAAGGAGAATGCCCACACTTTTGTGAATTGTCACTTCATTAAATTCTCTTTAATCTTTTGAGTGTGTCAACTGCATTTTACTGAAATTCTGACTAAAGATTACCTGGAGTCTGCTTTATTTATATTTGAAAATCCACAAGTTTTAATATGTTATTATTATGCTATTTGCAGTATACCCCATAGCTGATAGGGACATACTAGTAGTAAGTATTATAGCATATCCCGGTGAAAAATACCATATTTGTCCTCATACCACATCTAAAAGAATGTTTTTAAAAGGCTGTCAAGGCTGAATGGTACAGAAAGAAAAACATCCCCCAAGGAGTTGAAGATTCAGAGTTTTATATTTGCTGTGCCCTCTGACTCCCTTTCCAAAGACCAGAGCTCTTCTGAAAACTTAACCTTGTGGTCCTTCTTATAAATCCCTCTGCTACTAATATTTTGTAACGATACCAAGAATCCACTAACTAACCCAACACATTAAGGATTCAGCATGGAATCAACTGGATTTATTATCAAGTTTTCTTTAGCAGGAGAGTTTCTGCTGTCAGTCCACTATTTTAAGAAGACAATCTAATGGAAATCTTAATATATTTAATCAACATAGATTAAATTTAAGAAGATGATTTCTTCTGTGAATTAAAAATGTTGTTGATATTCTTTCTTATATAAAGTGCTCTCTACAACTTAAGGGGGTTATCTCAGTAAACTAGTTCATAAATAGCAGGATTGCCAGTGAAGAAAAAAAGTTTAACTGACTCTCTTTTTGAAAACTAGATTTCTTAAGGGCTGAAGACATAGATCATGCACTGGCCAGAGTGAATAGTGAGGTCTCCACTGGCCCACAGGTTATTTACTGAGCTTTATAATGGACAGAGGATTGGATACACATTGGAACTAGGAGTTTTTCCACAAGGCAACAACATCAATTTCAATCCAGAACAATCTGTAGTATTGATTAACTTTTAGAATCTTTTTTACTGCTACCAATCTGTCTCATCTTTTATTCAACAGCTCCCTGAAAGAAATTTAGAGGCAACTCTGGAACACCTAGGGCAAATCCAGCTTGAAAATTATCTGCCACACTGTTACCTCTTCAGTTTACAAACTGTCCTTAGAAAATGAGAAAACTGTTCATATTTTAAACTGTTTTTAAAGTTACATTATAAAGAACACTAAACCAGAAATCAGGAGCTCAGGATTCTTGAGTCACTAAGTAGCTCTGTGTCCTTGAACAAATTACCAAATTGGTAGGGACATCAATTTCCTCATCTGTAAAAAGAGGATAATAGCTCTTGCTGGTGTGGCTCAGTTGGTTGGCACCAAAATGTTGCCAGTTAGATTCCAGGTCAGGGCACATGTTCAGGTTGTGGGCTCATCCCTGGTAGGGGATGTGCAAGAGGGAGTTGATCAATGTCTCACTCTAATATCAATGCTTCTATCTCCCCCTTCCTTCCTCTCTTTCTAAAAATCAATTTTTAAAAAAGAGGATAATAATAACCTATTTCATAAGTTTGTTGAAAGTATTAAAAGAGATATATGCATGTAAAGCATTACAATGCCGTGTACATAGTGAGTACAATATTTTTAAGTGGCAATACTCTCCAAATTGACATAGAATCAATGAAGTTCCATCAGAATCCCAGATGTTTTCTTTGTAGAAACTGAGAAGCTGATTCTTAAATCCAAAGCAAATAGAGATAGACTCAGATAGAGAACAGGCTGACAGTTGTGTGTGTTGGGGGAGAGCAGCGGCTGGGGTTGGAGGATGTTGGAAAGAAAAAAAGAGAAAAAACCCTAGACACAGACAACAGTGTGGTGATTTCCAGGGGAATGTGGGGTGGGGGGAGGTGAAGAAGAGTATAGCGAGGATAAATGGTGATTGACAGAGACTTGACTTGGGGTGGTGTACATACAATATAATGTAAAGATGATGTGTTGTGGAATTGTGCTCATGAAACCTGTATACTTTTGTTAACCAGTGTCACCCCAGTAAATTCAATAAAAAATAAAAAATTAAAAAATTTATATGGAATTGTAAGTATCCCCAAATAGGCAAAACACTTCTGAAAAATAAGATCAAAGTTGGAGTATTCATGCTTCCTGGTTTCAAAACTTACTACAAAGCAATAGTAATCAAGAAATATAGTAGTGGTGTAAGACATGCAAATAAATGAAATATAATTGAGACTCCAGAAATAAACCTATACATCTTGATCAATTATTTTGACAAGGGTGCTAATATCATTTAAGGGGGAAGGAAGTCTTTTCAACAAATGATGCTGGGACAACTGGATATCCACATGCGAAAGAATGAAGTCAGATCCTTACCTCATACCATATAATATAAAAATTAATTAAAAATGATCAAAGTTCTAGATATAAGATACAAAACTCTTAGAAAAAAAAGGGATAAATCTTCCCTTTCTTATATATGACTCCAACAATGAGCAAAAAAGAAGAAATATATATAGACTCTATCAAAATTAAAAATGTTTGTGCCAAGGACATTGTGAATAAATTAAAAATACAATTCAGGGAATGAGAGAAAATCATATATCTGATAAGGAGCTTGTATCTAGAGTATGTAATGAATTTTACAACTCAGCAATAAAAAGACAACTCAATTAAAAAGAACAAATGACCTGAATAGACATTTCTCCAATGAAAATTTATAAATGTCCAATAAGCACATGAGAAGATGCTCAATATCATAGCTATTAGGGAAATGCAAATCAAAACCACAATGAGATTCTACCTCACACCTACTAAGATGGCTATAATAAAAAAAAGTCATATAATAACAAGTGCTGACAATGATAAGAAAAATTGGAACCTTCATAAACTGCTGGTGTAAATGTAAAATGGTACAATCACTTTGGAAAATAGTCTGGTAGTTCCTTAAAAATTTTATAGAGTTATCATTTGACCCATCAATTCTACTCCTGGGTATATACTCAAGAGAAATGAAAACATGTCTATATAAAAACTTGTACACAAATGTTCATAGCAATATTATTTATAATATTTAAAAAGTGGAAAATTCCAAATGCCCTTAAACTGATGAATAGATAAACAAAATGTGATATATCCATATAAAGAAATATTACTCCACCATAAAAAATGGATTAAGTACTGATACATTCTACAAATTTATGAACCTTGAAAATATTATGCTAGTTAAGCGAAAGAAGTCAGTTGTAAAACACCACATATAGTTATATGAAATGTCCAGAATAAGCAAATTTTTAGAGACAGAATATAGATTAGTTGTTGCTTTAGATTTGGGTAGGTGTTATAGAGGGATAACTATTAATGGGTATGGGGTTCTTTATGATATGGTAAAAATGCTCTAAAATTAACTATGGTGATTGTTGCATATATCTGTGAATGTACTAAATATCATTGAATTGTACTCTTTAGGTGAATTGAATTATATATTATGCAAAAATTATATCTCGATAAATCTGTTACCAAATAATTATAAAGAAATAGCTAGGTTGAATGTAAAAGAATGGGAAAAGTACTCCTTGAAAACACGGATCACAAGAAAGAGGTGTACCTATATTATTACTCTTAACCAATAGCTATATTATTATTTTAAAGCTGTTTAGTTCCTTGAAGGCAGGGACCACATATAACTGGACTATGGACTCCTACTCTTGCATAACACCTGGCATATAAGAGCATTTATTATCTACTTGTAGAATCTCTGAATTGTTCACTGATCAATTTGCATTAAAATTAATTGTAAATACTACTTGCAACAACATGAATGAGTATCACAAACCTGATGAGATAAAAAGCTAGAAATAAACGAATACATCCTGTATAATTCCATTTTTTTTGAAGTCCAAGGACAGTCAAAACTAATCAATGGTGATAGAAGTTATATAGAAATGAGTGTGGTGCAATTCTGGAAATTTTCTATATCTTTATTTAGATGACTGTTTTATATATTGAACTGAATAGTTATGGTTTGTATACTTTATTTAATGTGTATTATTACTCAGTAAAATTGATACTAAAATTATCCATATATAAATATAGATTCTGGGGTTCTATGTTGCCATACATTACTTTCTTTAGAAAGTTATATTTATGTAGATTATTGAGGAAAGCTTATTTTTATGTTAATAGCATCACCATCCCACCCCAGCCTTGGTTAATTTACACTGCTTGCCTTCATCTCTTAATGCACTGCAGAAAAAAAGAAGAATATCCCTTCCTAACAAAGACTAACATGTTACTGTATGACTTTCCACATGCTACTCTGAATATCAGATTCTCACAGTTTAAAGTGGGAAGAACTTATCAGTTTGGGGATTGAGGAAGAATATTCTCCACAACAGCAGATCCTGTGTGCACTATGAAATGTGCTCCATCATCTGAAAGAATCATTCTTTAGGTAAGGAGCAAAATCCCCCAACAGCATTCATCAATCTCAACTAAAAACTACTATAGAGGGGGAAAAATCACAATGAGTGACTACTATAACAGTAGGTACCTTATATTTGTTTTTAACCCAGTAACTAGAGTACGTTACATCTGCTAAAATAGAAATGACTTCGGTTTACCCTGTCACTCTGTTTAAGTACTTTTCACATTTCCTTCACCTTTTTATGTGGCCTGAATTATATTTTATATTTGCCTTTACAGTTTGCATGACAACTGGAACAAGTGTACTATGCTTGTGAGAGCAGATGTTTTACATTTTCTGAACTTAACTTCTGTCTCAAAACTCCCTCACCAAAGCAGTCCAAGATACATTGAACTAGCTTTTCCAAAGGATTCCATAATAAGAGGGACTGACCTCATTTCCTCTCCAGGATAACCAGCTTGTAGTTTGTTTGTTTTTTAATATATTTTTATTGATTTTTTACAGAGAGGAAGGGAGAGGGATAGAGAGTTAGAAACATCGATGAGAGAGAGACATCGATTAGCTGCCTCCTGCACCTCCCCCACTGGGGATGTGCCCACAACCGCAACCAAGGTACATGCCCTTGACCGGAATCAAACCCAGGACCCCTCAGTCTGCAGGCTGACGCTCTCTCCACTGAGCCAAACCAGTTAGGGCACCAGCTTGTAGTTTTATGCTGAATCAGAACAAACACGATTCGTGTGCCTCATATTTCTCATTGAAACATGGTTGATCCAAGAAAGTTTTAACCAGCATTAAACCATTCACGTTGTCTTTCTGGACATTCTTATAAACATTTTAAAATGTTATTTCCCTCTACTCCTTTTACATGATACCCCTTTATCATTTCCAAAAGTCTGGGGAAGTGGCAGAAAAATATTAATTATTCAGAGCAAACTGTCAATGGTTTATGGAGTAATGGAAATTGGAGAAAAACTGCTTTCTCCAGGTATGTGAGAGCACTAGCCTGTACCTGTGCCTCTAGTTGTTCACACATTCCTCTGTTGTGGAATTCTGGTCAGAAACTCTGTCCCCCACTTCCACTCCTCCTACTCTTTCCACCCTTGCTTCTCAATGCTTCCCAAGAATGAATTCACAACCTTGGAATGGAGAAGGTGAATGGAGCTCTTTCTTTACTCATTTTAACTTCTGTGCACTGGCTTGAGTTTTCTGAAATTGAGTGAATTCATCAAATGTGTCTGGACAGAGGTGCTCTCACTCATTAAGTGCACCCCAGCACAAAGGCATTTCTCTTATCTAAAGTCTGTAAAATCTGTGGCCCAGTGGCTGAACTCCTGGCAGTGAGATACCTATAGAAATTCTGTTAACTCTTTCCAGACAGAAAGGTCTGATCTAGCACTATCACTCCATGCAAAATAACCCTTCAACAGGCTGGTTGGGGAAATAAAGCTTACAATTCAAAAACTATTTAAGGCACAATTCACTTAAGAATCATTAAATGATGTCATTCAGAAGGTGGGTCACAGGAAGACAGTTCAATTATGACTGGGAAGTCAGGGTAGCCAATCAGTGCAATTCTACCAAGCACTCTCTTTTTTCATGTCTCTTTCAAGGCCTAGCTCAAGGTTCACCTGATGCAGGAAGCCTTCCCTGACCATTAAGGTAAATTCCGAGTTCTCTCTTTCTTCTAATCAGTTATTGCTTGAACTTGACACTTACTTTTAAATTATTTCTATGTTTAATGACTTTCTATGCATGTATATCATGCTTCTCCATATAGGTTGCAACTTTCTTGAGGATAGAAAATGTGTCTTACACATCATATCTTCCACAAAGGCATTTATACACACAGTAGATTCTGAATCTTCAACCAAGAAGACAGTCTTTCCTTCACTAAGCCAGACTCCATCTATTTTTCAAGATCCACCATAAATAAACATGCAATACACATAAGAATAATGAATTTTCTAATGTAAATGCAGTTTCAAGACAAGTCCTTTAGCCCTCTCTTCTAATCAGATTGCCAGACCCTAAGGCTCTCATGTATGGAAATTCTAATCAGCTAAAATGGTGATGATTTGTTCTCTTTTTTAAAAAATATATTTTTACCAATTTCAGAGAGGTAGGGAGAAGGAGAGAGAGATAGAAACATCAATTATGATGGAGAATCATTAATGCTGCCTCCTGCAAGTCCCACACTGGGGATCGTGAACAACTCAGGCATGTGCCCCAACTAGGAATTGAACCATGACCTCCTAGTTCATAGGTCGATGTTCTACCACTGGGCCATGCTGGTGGCTGGGCCTGATCTGTTTTTAAAGGCCTTGTCCAACCTCAACAAAGGCAGGTTACTCACTTAATGTTCAATAATTTTTATTGTCTTTACCATTTATTGTGGTTGCTTAAATATAGTCAGCATTGCACCTTTCTTTAGTTCTTTTTGTTACATATTGTTTCTCATATTATTAAATTACTAGAAGCCCGTCGCACGAAGATTTGCTCAATTGGCCTTCCTTCCCCTGGCTGCCGGCACCGGTTTTCCTCTAGCACCCGGGACCCAGGCCTTTGGTCCAGCCGCAGTGGAGAAGCCAAGCCTCTTCAGTCTTCAGTCTTCACTCTGGCCAGAGCCTTCAGTCTTCGCTCCATGCCTGCGTATGCAAATTAACCGCCATCTTTGCTGGGTTAATTTGCATACTCATCCTGATTGGCTGGTGGGCGTAGTGGAGTGACACCAATTTGCATGTTTCTCTTTTATTACTGTAGATTGGATGATTGGGATCAGCATATTCTATTTCTGTTTAATCTGCCACACCCTTGAATGTAGTGTTGGGTGCATAGTAAACACTCAAAATGACATTAAATTAATAGAAGATATTCAGAACAACAAAAATACTAGGCAAAAGGAACACAATTAGGTAGATCAGTCTCTGCCTATACTTGGAGGTCCATTTAATGTTGTTCAACTTTAAGTGCAAACATATCTCCTTAAAAATGACACCAAACAAATAAATTCCATTGGAGTTTGTTTAAACACAGCCAATTAGAGATGATGTACCTTTCTGAAAGAATTAATTAGCTGACATTTCATTTCAGGATGATCAATTGAAGCACAAAATGAACAATCATATATTTAGTGAGCCTTTTCCATGCAAGACCCTGTATTAGGGATGTGAGAGTTTAATCCACAAAATGGGTGACTTATCCTTAAAATTATTTTGAAAGAGAAAAGCACAAAGCCCTGAGGAATATATAATAAAATAGCCCTAATTGTTTTGGCTCAGTGGATAGAGCATCAGCCTGTGGACTGAAAGGTCCCAGGTTCGATTCTGGTAAAGGGCATGTACCTTGGTTGCAGGCACATTTCCAGTAGGAGGTGTGCAGAAGGCAGCTGATCGATGTTTCTCTCTCATCGATGTTTCTAACTCTTTATCCCTCCTCCTGTCTCTTCTGTAAAAAAAATCATATATATATATATATATATATATATATATATATATATATGTAAATAGTTAAATAAAGCTTATTTGGCTCAGTCAAAAAGTACTCTCCCCACCCTGCCCTTGCAGCAAGAACAGACTAATGATGAATCAATCTTTGCAAACCTTTGGCACTGCACATCTATTTCAAGCATTATCAGATTCTGAGTCATACTTTTGCAATTAGTTCTGCAATTTCCCCCTCATTTTATGTGAAGAATCAGACTCTTAGAAATCCTACAGTTGGTAATGCATCAGAGGTTGTCCAGGGATTCTGCTCCTTTGTGTGTGTGTGTGTGTGTGTGTGTGTGTGTGTGTGTGTGTATGTGCATGCACATGTGCGTGCACACCACCATGAACTCTTTGGCAGTCTGGTGAAGGCTTTGGACACCTTCTCAGAATAATCTTTTTAAAAGCATATATTAAAATGCATAACAGTGATTCTTATTTTTTAAAGTTCAAAAACATGCAACACTAATCTATGTTGTCCCAAGTCAGGACAAGTATTACCCTTGGGGGTTCTCATTGGAAGAGAGCAGAAGGGGCCATTCTGGAGTGGTGGTAATACTCTTGTTTCTTGTTCTGATGCTAATTATATATTTACTAGAGGCCTGGTGCATGGATTTGTGCACCGGCGGGGTCGCTCAGCCTAGCCTGTGCCCTCTAGCAATTCGGAACCCCTCGGGGGATGTCAGACTGTTGGTTTTGTCCCGATCCCCTGGCTTGCGGGGATTGGGCTGAAACTGGCAGTCTGACATCGCCTGAGGGATGTAGTAGTGCGAGAAGTGGCAGGCAGCTGGGGAGGAGCCCCAAGCCCAAGCCTGGTGCCAGACCACTCCCTCTTATGTCAGCCCCGCTCTGCCTGCTGCCGCCACTGCTTAGTAGCACTGCCACGGAGGCGGGAGAGGCTCCTGCTGCCGCAGCTGCTCTTGTCAGCCATGAGCCTTGTGTCTGGTGCCCATCAGTCAGTTGAGTGGTGCTGTTGTTGTGGGAGCGCACTGACCACCAGGGGGCAGCTCCTGCATTGAGCATCTGCCCCCTGGTGGTCAGTGCACATCATAGTGACCAGTCAACCGGTTGTTCGGTCGTTCAGTCATTCGATCCCTTAGGTTTTTATATATAGAGATGGTCACATTGTAAAATTTCATTGAGCTATACACTTATGATTTGGTACTTTTCTGGATTCATTTTCAACTTCAATGAAAAATTTAAAAATAAATGACATATAGGATTAAAAAGAAATCTGTTATATTGAAATACAGTTCTATCCACAGACTCTTAATGGGTCCTCTCCCTAGATTAAGAACCCAGAAAAAAAGAGATAGAGAAAACACAAAGATATGAAACAGGAGCCCCTTACTTCTAGGAGTTTATAATCTGATTGAGGAAAAAAACACTGACAAACCTGCAATTTGAAGAAACCAATAAGTTTACTTGATAAGAGCCAATGAGAAGGAAAGCCAAAAGAGAAAAGTGAGAATAAATACTTTGATGCTATAGTGTCAGAGCAGAAAAAGTAGAGAATGTGGAATCCATGCTGTCAATGGAAGGGTGTGAAGAGTTTGAGTAAGTTGAAGGGTTGAAAGGGGAGCATTATTCTTGCAGTGTGAGGAGTCAAGGTCTTGGGAGCTTTTGTATCTATTTGGCCATAGTGAAGTAGGCATGTTAGTAGGTAGTATGAAATAAAGCTGATGACTACTGCTGGGTACAGAATGGGAAGATAATTTTGAACCTGGAGTTACTAAGAGGAAACCATTGAAGAATTTGTAGCAAGGCAGTAACAGAGAATGCTGTTTTATGACATCACTCAGTTCAATTTAACAAACATTTCCAGCCCTGGCTGGGTAGCTCAGCTGTTTGGAGCTTCATCCAGATATGCCACGGTTTGGGGTTTGATCCCCAATCAGGTTACATACAAGAATCAACCAATAAATGCATAAATAAGCAGAACAACAAATTGATCTCTCTCTCTCTCTCTCTCTCTCTCTCTCTCTCTCTCTCTCTCATCAATCAATAAAAATTGTTTTAAAAATTTTCCTCAATGCTTGCTAGGTTTGATGTTCACTAGACTCTTCCCTGGTTAATGGTTTTAAATATACCCTAAGAGGGTCTGTTTTTTTCCTTTCATAAGTACTAGAATTGTCTAACATTGCCAATTTACATTTACATTCCAAGTTGGTATAAATTAGACTGCTATTTATGCAAACTGACTTTTTAGATATAACAAATCAAGCAAATCTGTGGCAAAAAGACAATAGGATATGTTCCTATTTGGGTCATGAATATGCCTCAAAGTTTTTAGTTGGATTATTTCTAAGCATACTGTTTGTCCAAGTGTTTCTCCTTCAGGCAATGTTGTTTTCAACACACAAAATGCTAGGGCTATATAGAAGATGAGGCACTCAAGAAAGGCAGCAGATTTTAATAACTACTGAATTAGCCTAATGATTCACCCTAATGTCATTTATTATTAACAACTTGAAAACTTGATAATGAAAAAGGACCATGGAAAAGTCCTTCCAAGTATATGAACCCAGATAATGGAGGAGTTTCCAAACTTCCCAGCCTACTCTGTTTTCCTATTGTTTAACATGAAGGTCTCCCTGAGTTTTAAGTTAGGAATAGTCTATTTCACTGTGGAAGATAGTGGAGATGGCTAAATTCAGGGAGTTTACTGTGTTTCTTTCAGTGCCTGAAAGCTATTCTATCTTTGTCATCATGACTACCAGTCAAGGCATGCTTTATAATTTCTATAAGACTACCCAGACTACATGGCTGCCAATAAAACATTTTTTTTCTGAACACCAACACTAAGTCCCCTTTATTATGAGGTGAAGGTTAGTAAGGAATAGTATTTGGTAGGAAAGTATGTCTAAGTCAACTCTAAAGAAATGGTTTCTTTGTGGCATTTACTGCTGGGCTAATATTTTGCTGTTACTACATTTAGGAAATAGAAGTCCCTAGATTCATAATTTAACTCTGCTCTTTCTCTCTCCTCTCCCCACCTCTCTTCTCTTCCTCCCTGCTCTGCTCCCCTCTCCTCTCCTTTCTTCCCCTCTCCTTCTTTACTCTCTCCTCTCCTCAGAGTGTTTTAAAGTGTAAGACTTCTTTATTGTAATGTATAAAGACTGTCCATACATATCACTTACAGGTGGTACTGTTTCATTACTAATTTTATCTTGGGATAGTGTAATTTATTAACATTTTAATAGTCACTCTCAGATTTTCATAGCTCATTTATTTTTGCCCTTAGCTCAAGACTAGAGCTACATCTCAGAGCACTGATGAAAGGAATATGCTTTCCATCTCTGCTCCAAGTATAGCAGGGTGAAACTGCTAGGCCTCATGTCACATGAACCACAGTGTAAAAAACTTTTTATAATTTCCATGTGTCTCAGAAAATCTGTTTTAGAACTCTCAGAAGGCCAAAAGAGAAAGCTTTGACTCCTTTCTTGAAAAAGATCTAAGTAATTACGTGAATGTGTTTGTTTATATTTATACACACACACACAGACACATACACACACACAAACCATAGATAGCCTTTAGCTCTTTATATATTAACTAGAGGCCTGGTGCACAAAATTTGTGGACAGGTAGGGTCCCTAGGCCTGGTCAGTGATCAGGGCTGATCTGTGGAGCGACTGGTAGGGTGATCAGGGGAATTGCTTGCATCCACCTTGGCCTGGCACAGCCCACTCGCAGCCCCCACCCCCAACTGCCACCACCAGTCTCCATCTGTGGGGTGATTAGAGGGTGATCGGGGCTCCCGTTTGCACCCACGTTGGCCTGGTGTTGCCTGCTCTCCTGCTCCACCATCCTGCCATGGTCTTGCACTCCTTGGGGCCCATCAGGTCCAGCAGTGCCTCCACTGCTGCCAACGCCAGCCATATTACATCTGCCCCCTAGTGGTCAGCGCATGTCTAACTCCCGGGCGATCGAACTCCCACCCGTGGGAACAATTTGCATATTAGCCTTTTATTATGTAGGATGAATTAAGCTTTTGCACATATTGTAAATGTGTTCCCAAATGTTGCATTTGCCTAATAATATTTTTTAAAATATATTTTAAAAGTTTAGAAAGTAGTCCAATGTATCAATATATTCTTTTCAGCTTTCATACTTTCATAACAGTAGTCACTCCCTACTTCACACTTATAGGAATATTTCTCTGGATACTCTTCTGGGATTTTGCAGGTTTTATCTCTTACATTTAAAACTTTACTGTACCTGGCATATATTCTAGTGCATTGCATGCAATACAAATTGGATTTTTCAAAATTATTAGTCAGATATCTCCAAAAACTGATTTGAGGTGCTACCTCTACTATATCTTAAATTAAAAATATGTACTTTTAGCCTGGCCGGCATGGCTCAGCATCTACCTATGATTGAGCACCTATCAATGAACCAGGAGGTCACGGTATATGTGGGCTCAATCCCCAGTGTAAGGTGGGCAGGAGGCAGCTAATCACTGATTCTCTCTCATCATTGATGTTTCTATCTCTCTCTCCCTCTCCCTTCCACTCTAAAATCAATTAAAAAATATTTTTTTAAAATATGTACTTTTATATGTTTGAAATTGGAAATTTCTTGTCTTTAGAAATGCACATGTCCTTTGACTTAGCAATTTCACTTCTAGTTATTATACTAAGGAAAATCATAGATAAGTATAAAGCCTCAGCTATAAGAATGTTAATCATAGGATCCTATATAATAAAAGCCTAAAGTGCTAAGTATCTGGTCATCTGGTTGGCCGTTTAACCAATCAAAGTGTAATATGCTAATGATATGTTAAGGCTGCTCAACTGCTCGCTATGACATGAACTTACCACTAGGGGGAAACCAGTTGACCAGTAGACCAGTCACTATGATGTGCACTGACCACCAGGGGGAAGACACTCCAACCAATAGGTGAGCTTGCTGCTAGGGTCCGGCCAATTGGGACTGAGTGAGATGGGCCAGACACACCCTGGAGCCCTCCCATGGTCCATCCCTGGCTGGCCAACTTCCTGCATTCCTCTTTGGCCCCAATCATGCACCAGTGGGGTCCCTTGGTCTGGCCTGCACCCTCTCACAATCTGGGACCCCTCAGGGGATGTTGGAGAGCCGGTTTCGGCCTAATCCCGCAGGTCAGGCCAAGGGACCCCACTGGTGCACGAATTCTTGCACTGAGCCTCTAGTTATTTATAAAAACTTACATTTCAAACAACCTAAACTGTCTAACAATAGGGGAGTAACTGAGTAAATTATGATAGAGCCATTTGATATGATTCAGTATAGTCATTACATGATGATGTATAAAGCTGTTAGAGATATGAAAAATACTTATGATATTGATAAATGAAAATAAGAAGTTACAACAAAGTGGTATGCACAGTATGATCATACATAAATTATAAATATACAATCATACATAAAAACTATTGGGAGGATATGCCTCCCAAAATGTTAGGGATTGTGGAATTATGGATAATTTTACTATGCTTGTGCTTTTCTGTATTTTCCTACTTTTTACAATAAAGATATATTATGCTTTAATCAGGAAATTACATTTTATTTTTAAATTAAATAAAATTCACAATATTTCCATTTTAATAGGGAGTAACCAAACTGAAATCTGAGATATAAAATTTATTGCTTATCGCTTTAAACATGTTTTAACCATTATAAAGTGAAAATCTCTTTACAGAAAGGAGCATATATATTTTTCTCCTCCTTGACTCTATCACTATGGTCATTTACATATATATGTCCTATTATTAAAATTAATGTTTTATTCCTGGGATAAATGCAATATGCCATGATGAATATTTCTTTTTTTATATATGGGGAGTAGGGTGGAGGGAGATATTCCCAGTTTTTCTATTTTCTGGAAGAATTTGTGTAAAGGTTGGGATAACTTCTTTCATGAAGTTTTGGCAAAACTTTACCTACATAATTCATTTCTTTAATAATTATTCTTCTAATAACTTATTCACTTTATTTGGATCAAAACTTAATGGCATAGAAAAACGATGGCAGCTGGCAGGACGGAGGTGAGGGATAGGAAGTGAGTGAGTGAGGGGATGAAAGGAGAGCGTGTGAATGTGTGTGTGAGTGAGGGAGGGACAGTTAAATCCCTCCTGGAAGGAGCAGCAGAGGCTGGCAGACCAGGCTCTCTGGGACAGGGAGAAACTACCACCGCTGCAGGCACTCCCCGGACTGCGGGACTTGGGCACAGAGCTCACACCATCTTGAAGGGGAGAGAGGCCTCTTCTAGGAACTCATCAGCACCACCACACAGACAGGCCTAGGATACTGCCCACGACCCAGCAGCCACTCTGGCCAAAATCCTGCTGCCCACTCACAGACTCGCAGACCTGGGATCTCCACTTCCAAAGGAGCACTGCACCTCCAGCAGTAAGTGCAGCCTCACCCTACCCAGCAGCACAGACCTCTGACATGGCATTCGCGCATCTCCAGGGCACAGGTCTCCCAGGCACACCACTCCATACACTTCTCTTAGGAGTCACTGTGAGCCCCAACTGGGTGTGATTTTGTACAGACACAGGCGCACTGCCCCCCAGTAGAAATTCTGAATTCCCTCTGCCTGAATAACTGCCCACACACACCCAGCTGCACAACTTAAGCTCCAGGGCCCTTCAGCGCCACGGTTCCTCAGAGTGCATCAGAGCTCAGTGCCCAGCCAAGGCACTGCCACAGTTGCTCATTCCCCCTGAGACCATCTATCCACATGGCACTTTGGGAAGCCGCAGTAAGCCTCCACTGAGGGCGCCTTTCTCTCAGAGGTACTTGCAGTGATTACCGGGACACTGAGAAGTGGGGCCTCTTAGGGTAGGACTGAGGAGCAGCCATAGCTGCTTGCTCCACCCTGTTGATCCCCAGAGAGCCTGCCTCACCCAAGCTATGCACAGAGGCTTTTGCATATGAAAGGCCTGGCCCTTTGCAATCTGAAAAGATTTGAAATACGAAGAAGCAAAAGTCACCCAACCGGAAAAACAAAAAGAAAAAAAATCCAAAAATATCAAGATATTGTAAGGAGCCTCTGGGACAACTTCAAACGTACCAACATCAGAATTATAGGGGTACCAGAAGATGAGAGACAGCAAGATATTGAAAACCTATTTGAAGATATAATAACAGAAAACTTCCCTTACCTGGTAAAAGAAATAGACTTACAAGTCCAGGAAGCACAGAGTACCCCAAACAAAAGGAATCCAAAGAGGACCACATCAAGACACATCATAATTAAAATGCCAAAAGCAAAAGACAAAGAGAGAATCTTAAAAGCAGCAAGAGAAAGACAGTCAGTTACCTACAAGGGAATACCCATATGACTGTCAGCTGATTTCTCAACAGAAACTATGCAGGCCAGAAGGGAGTGGCAAGAAATATTCAAAGTGATGAATAGCAAGAACCTTCAACCAAGATTACTTTACCCAGCAAAGCTATCATTCAGAATTGAAGGTTAAATAAAGAGCTTCACAGATAAGAAAAAGCTAAAGGAGTTCATCAACACCAAACCAGTATTATATGAAATGCTGAAAGGTATCCTTTAAGAAGAGGAAGAAGAAGAAAAAGATAAGATACAAATTATGAACACAAATACACATCTATCAACAAGTGATTCTAAAATCAAGTGAATAATTAATCTGATGAACAGAATAAACTGGTGAATATAATAGAATCAGGGGCATAGAAAGCGAGTGGACTGACTAATCTTGGGGGGAGGGAAGAAGTGTGGGGGGTGCAGGAAGTAACTGGACAAAAATCGTACACCTATGGATGAGGACAGTGGGGGGGGGGGGTAAGGGCAGAGGGTGGGGTGGGAACCGGGTGGAGGAGAGCTATGGGGGGAAAAAGAGGAACAACTGTAATAATGTGAACAATAAAGATTTAATTAAAAAATTAAAAAGTTTTAAAAAAAGACAAAGGGTAGCTGAATGGATAAGAAAACATGACCCTTATATTTGTTGTCTGCAAGAGACCCACCTCAGAACAAAGGATTCACACAGACTGAGAGAGAAGGGATGGAAAAAAATTTTCAGGCAAATGGAAATGAGAAAAAAGCTGGGGTTGCGATACTTATATCTGACAAAATAGACCTCAAAGTAAAGGCCATAACAAGAGATAAGGAAGGCCACTACATAATACTAAAGGGAGCAATTCAACAAGAAGATATAACTCTGGTAAACATATATGCACCCAATACAGGAGCACCCAAATACATAAAACAACTTCTGGAAGATATCAAGGGAGAGATCAATAGCAATACAGTCATAGTAGGGGACTTTAATACCCCACTGACACCACTGGATAAATCCTCTAAACAAAAAATCAGCAAAGAAACAGCAATCCTAAATGACTCACTAGATCAAATGGGCTTAATTGACATCTTCAGAATATTTCACCCCAAAGCTACAGAATATATATTCTTCTCCAGTGCACATTGGACATTTTCAAAGATAGACCATATATTAGTACACAGGCAAAGTCTCTTCAAATTCAAGGGAATAAAAATCATAACAAGCATCTTCTCAAATCACAATGGCATAAAACAAAAAATCAACTGCAATAAAAACATTGAAAAAAATCAAACACTTGGAGGCTAAATAGCATGCTATTAAACAATGACTGGGTTACCAGAGAGATCAAAGAAGAAATAAAAAGCATCCTGGAAACAAATGACAATGAAAACACAACAATCCAAAATCTACAGGACACAATGAAAGCAGTCCTAAGAGGGAAGTTCATAGCTCTACAGGCCTACCTCAAAAAACAAGAAAAACTGATAATAAATTATCTAACCCTACAACTCAAAGAGTTAGAAAGAGAGCAACAAGAAAAGCCCACAGTATCCAGAAGGAAGGAAATAATAAAGATCAGAGCAGAAATAAATGGCATAGAGACCAAAAAAACATTTAAAAAAGATCAATGAAACCAAGAGCTGGTTCTTTGAAAGGATTTACAAGATTGATGAACCTCTCGCCAGGCTCACCAAGAAACAAAGAGAAAGGACCCAAATAAAAAAATCAGAAATGAAAGAGGTGAAGTAACAACAGACACTACTGATATACAAAGGATTGTCAAAAAATATTACGAACAACTCTACTCCAACAAATTGGACAACCTCGATGATATGGACACATTCCTAGAAAAATACAAGCCTCCAAAATTCAATCAGGAAGAATCAAAAAACCTGAATAGGCCAATAACTACTGATGAAATGAAACAGTAATCAAAAAGCTTCCAGCCAACAAAAACCTTGGACCAGATGGCTTCACAGGGGAGTTTTACCTAACATTCAAAGAAGAACTAAAGCCAATCCTTCTCAGACTATTCCAAAAAATTCAAGAGGAAGGCACACTTCCAAGCTCTTTCTATGAAGCCAGCATTACCCTAATTCCAAAACCAGATAAAGACACTGCAAAGAAAGAGAATTAAAGGCCAATATCCCTGATGAACATAGATGCTAAAATTCTCAACAAAATTCTAGCAAACCGGATCCAGCATTACATTAGAAAGATCATACACCATGACCAAGTGGGATTTATTCCAGGAATGCAAGGCTGGTACAGTATCCGCAAATCAATAAACGTGATACATCACATAAACAAGATGAGACACAAAAATCACATAATCATATCGACTGATGCAGAAAAGGCATTTGACAAAGTCCAACACCCTTTCTTGATAAAAACTCTCAGCAAAGTGGGAATTGCGGGATCATACCTCAACATAATAAAAGTCTTATATGAGAAACCTATAGCCAACATCATACTCAATGGGCCAAAACTAAAACCATTTCCCTTAAGAACAGGATCAAGACAGGGATTCCCACTTTCACCACTCTTGTTCGACATAGTACTGGAAGTGCTAGCCTTAGCGATCAGACAAGAAGAATAAATAAAAGACATCCAAATTGGAAAAGAAGAAGTAAAATTGTCATTATTCGCAGATGACATGATACTGTACTTAGAAAACCCTAAAGACTCCATCAAAAAATTATTAGACCTAATCAATGAATTTGGCAATTTGTAGCAGGATACAAAATTAATGCCAAGAAGTCTATGGCATTTTTATATGCCATTAGTTAACTTACAGAAAGAGAAATTAAAAAAACAATCCCATTTACCATTGCACCAAAAAATTTAAGATACCTAGAAATAAACTTAACTAAGGAGTTAAAAGGCCTCTACCCAGAAAACTACAGGACATTGAGAAAAGAGATAGAGGAAGACATAAACAGATGGAAGAACATACCGTGTTCATGGTTTGGAAGAATCAACATCATCAAAATGTCCATACTACCCAAAACAATCTATAGATTCAATGCACTCCCCATTAACTTTTTTTCGCATCATCTATTTCTTAATACTTAAAAACAAAACAAACCAGCAACAACAACAGCTTTGTGCATAGAAGTGTGTTCATCATCCTTTTTTTTTTTTTGTCAATTGGGGGAGTGGAAGGACTGCCACAAATGAGGGAAGGAGGTCCCAGTTCTATGTGTCATAATAACTAGGGATCTATAGTCGGTTCATATCTCTTAGCTCATGACATTATCATCCATGGAAATTAAAGGAAGGTTAATAAAAGCTCTAAGTAGCAAAAAAAAAATACCAACAGCATATTTCACAGATCTAGAAAGAACTCTCCAAAAATTCATCTGGAATAAAAAAAAACAAAAAACCCCTAAGCTGCTGCGATCCTGAGAAAGAACAAAGTAGGAGGGATCTCAATACCAGATATCAAGCTGTATTACAAAGCTATTGTTCTCAAAACTGCCTGGTACTGGCACAAGAACAGACATATAGACCAATGGAATAGAATAGAGAACCCAGAAATCGACCCAAACTACTATGCTCAATTAATATTTGACAAAGGAGCCAAGAACATACAACGAAGTCAAGACAGTCTCTTCAATAAATGGTGCTGGAAAATTTGGTCAGACACATGCAAAAAAATGAAACTAGACCACCAACTTACACCATACACAAAAATAAACTCAAAATAGATAAAGGACTTAAACGTAAGACGGGAAACCATAAAAATATTAGAGGAATCCACAGGTAGCAAAATCTCAGATATATGACAAAGGAATTTCTTCACTGACACAGCTCCTAGGGTAATGGAAACTAAAGTGAAAATAAACAAATGGGACTATATCAAAATAAAAAGCTTCTGCACAGCAAAAGAAACCATCAAGAAAACCCACTGCATGGGAGAACATATTTGCCAATGATATTTCTGCTAAGGGTTTAATCTCCAACATTTACAGGGAACTCATACAACTTAACAAAAGGAAGATAAACAACCCAATCAAAAAATGGGCAACGGACCTAAATAGACACTTTTTGAAAGAGGACATCTATAAGGCTGAGAGACATATGAAAACATGCTCAAAGTCACTAATCATCCGAGAGATGCAAATCAAAACGACATCTCACACCTGTCAGAATGGCTATCATCAACAAATCAACGAATGACAAATGCTGGAGAGGATGTGGAGAAAAACGAACCCTCGTGCACTGCTGGTGGGAAGGCAAACTGGTGCAGCCACTGTGGAAAACAGTATGGAGTTTCCTCAAAAAACTAAAAATGGAACTCCCATTTGACCAAGTGATCTCATTTCTAGGAATATATCCCAAGAAACCAGAAACACCAATCAGAAAGGATATATGCATCCTTATGTTCATAGCAGCACAATTTACAATAGCTAAGATTTGGAATCAGCCTAAGTGCCCATCAGCAGATGAATGGATTAAAAAACTGTGGTACATCTACACAATGGCATACTACGCTGCTGTAAAAAGGAAGGAACTCCTACCATTTGCAACAACATGGATGGAGCTGGAGAGCATTATGCTAAGTGAAATAAGTCAGTCAGAGAAAGATAAATATCATATGTTCTCACTCATTTGTGGGTTATAATGAACAAAAACAGATGTAGAGACAGAGAAGCATCGATTAGATGCTCAAAACTCAGTGGGAAAGTAGGGGAGGGTAGGGGTGAGGGGGAGAGATCAACCAAAGGACTTGTATGCATGCATATAAGCATGAGTGATGGATGTGCACAACAGGGAGTGAGGGTGAGGGTAGGATTGGGAGGATGAGAGGACATTGGGGGGATAAGGACACATTTGTAATATCTTAATCAATAAAGGGAAAATAAATTTTAAAAAACTTAATGGCATATAAGTTGTTCATAACATCCTCATTTATTTTTAACTAGAAGTCCCGTGCACAAAAAATTGTGCACTGGCAGGGAAAGGGGGTCCCTCAGCCTAACCTGTGCCCTCTCACGGATCACGCTACCGCTCGCCCTGCCCGCCCCTCCCATCCCGCCCAAGACACAGGAGGACCGGATCCCTTGCTGGGGCGGACAGCAGCTCTGATCATGCTGCCGCTCACCCCGCCCACCCCACCCACCTCACCCAAGACACTGCAGGCCCAATCCCACCCTGGGGCGAGCGGCCCCTTAGATCTGCTGCCGCCGGCCCTGGCCACCCCAGCCAAGACACGGCAGGCCCAGATGGATCCCACCCTGGGGTGGACAGCAGCTCGGATCCTGCTGCCGCCTGCCACGCCCACCCCACCCACCCTGCCCAAGACACTGCAGGCCCGGATCCCGCCCTGGGCTGAGCGGCCGCTCAGATCTGCTGCTGCTGGCCCCGGCCACCCCGCCCAAGACACGCCAGGCCCGGATCCCTTGCTGGGGTGGACAGTAACTCGGACATGCTGCCGCTTGCCCCGCCTGCCCCGCCCACCCCACCCAAGACAGGACAGGCCAGGATCTTGCTTTGGGCAGTGCAGCGGGATCTGCCTGCAGTATGCAAATTAGCCGCCATCTTTGTTGGTGGTTAATTTGCATATCTCACTGATTAGCCAATGGGAGGCGTATCGGAGGTACGGTTAATTTCAATCTTTGTCTATTATTAGATAGGATATCTAGTGTACCTTGTACTTATGTACTGTTTTTAAATTACTCATATTGATTATCTGTGACCTTTTTTTTTGGCAGAGGTTTTTCAGTTTTATTATTCCTTTCAAAGAAACAACTTTTTATTTTAATGATGTTCTCCACTGCACATTTATCTATTTCATTAAGTTCATGTACTTTTATTTTCTTCAGTCTTCTACATTTATTCATTTTTTCTAACTTCTTAAGCTAAATGCCTTAAGCTAAATGATTAATTTTTTAGTCTTTTTTATTATTAGCACCAAATACTATATATATATTTTTTCTATATAGATCTTTTACGGCATCTCACAGTTTTTATTTGTTGGAATTTTATGGTCATTCAGTTCTAATTTTTAATGTGCATTATGATTTCTTTTTTAAATGTGTGTTTTCAATATCTAAATGTCTGAGAACTTAGAAAATTTTATTTTTCTTATTGACTTCTAACTTAATTTCAGTATTGTTACAGAATATGTTGTGTAGATATAGATATCCTTGAATTTTGTTGTAATTTTCTTTAGAGCACAATACATAGTCAATTTTTATGTATGTTCCATGTGTGTTTGATAAGAATGATTATTCTCTAATTGTTGGGTATGGTGTTCTATAAATATTAATTTTATCAAACTTGGCAATTAGGTTATTTAAATGTTCTATAACTTTGCTAGATTTTTATCTGCTTTAAGTATCAATAATTGAAAGACACATTATCAAATATGCTTCTAAGATGGTAGATCCCCCCTTCACTGGGCTGAATGTGTAGTATTTTATTTTATTTTTTAAATCTTTATTTTTGTGAGTATTATAGATGCTCCTCTTTTTCCCTCTCACTGCCCCCCTCCACCTGGTTCCCACCCTGCCCCAGGCTTTCATCACCCTATTATCTGGTCCATAGGTAATGCATATCCTATCTAATAATAGACAAACATGGTAATTGACCGTAACTTCGCTACGCTTCCCATCGGCTAAACAGCACGATATGCAAATTAGCCGCCAAAGATGGCGGCTAATTTGCATACTGCAGGCAGGGCGGAACAGCGCAGCCGCCAGCGCAAGAGCCACCATCCAGGTCCTGATGTGCGACCCCAGAAGCCGCCTGCCTGCCGCTGTGATCGGATCCAATTCCGGGCCGAAGGCCGGCCGCAGAAGCTCTAGAAGCCGCCTAGAAGCGGGTGATCAGGGGGAGATGGGGGTCCCCTACCCAGGCCTGACACCTCTGGTGGAGGTGTCAGGCCTGGGCAAGGGGCCAATCCGGCAATTGGAGGGTGATGGAGGTCGACGCCTCTGGCCAAGGCGTCAGGCCTGGGCAGGGGGCGGAGCTGGTGATTGGGGGGAGATAGGGGTCCCCTGCCCAGGCCTGAAGCCTGGGCCAGAGGCATCAGGCCTGGGCGGGGGGCAGAGCCGGTGATCAGAGGGAGATGGGGGTCCCCTGCCCAAGCCTGACACCTGGGTCAGAGGCATCAGGCCTGGGTGGGGGTGGAGCTGGTGATCGGGGGGAGATGGGGGTCCCCTGCCCAGGCCTGACATCTCGGCAAGAGGCGTCAGTCCTGGGCGGGGGGGGGCCAAGCCGGTGATTGGAGGGTGATGGGGGTCGACGCCTCTGGCCGAGGTGTCAGGCCTGGGAGAGGGCGGAGCCGGTGATCAGGGGGAGATGGGGGTCCCCTGCCCAGGCCTGAAGCCTGGGCCAGAGGCATCAGGCCTGGGCTGGGGGGGCCAAGCCAGCAATTGGTGTGATCTACAGAGGAAACACCTTTTCTGACCGCTCATTGGCTAAGCTCCCTGTATGCCACTGGTAATATTCTTAGTAACTTGGGTAATAAGAATCCAAAAATGTGATCTAGGTTTTTTCACCACACTCCTGGCAAAAACAAAAACAAAGGTCCGCTGCTGGAGGGCTAAGAAATGTCATATCCTGCCCTAGCCGGTTTGGCTCAGTGGATAATGACTTGGACTGCCCAACGCAGATTCTGGGTTCAATTCTGACCAAGGGCATGTACCTAGGATGCAGGCTCCTCCCTGGCAGGGGCCCAGGTCAGGGCTCATGCAGGAGGCAACCAATCAAAGTGTTCCTCTCACTTTGATGTTTCTCTGTGTCTTTCCCTTTCTCTTCCACATTCTCTAAAATTCAATGGAAACATATCCTCAGGTGAGGATAAAAATAAATAAAGAAATTATTATTATATGAAAGACACATCTTGAAAATGCCTAAAGAAAGTTGTCATTTTTTCATGGTGAAGGGACTGGAGTCCATGTTGATGAAAAAACCTTGCTGGCTGCGGTGAATGGCAGTGGCTGCAGCAGCGGGGTGATGGGGCTGGTGCCTTCCCCTGATCAGCCCAGTCACCTCTCACAAAGGGAGGCCAGACTGTGGCTTAGGCCCGCTCCCCAAGGGGAGCAGGGAGCAAGCCTAAGCCGTCACTAGGACATCCCCTGATGGCTCCCAATATGTGAGAGAGGGCAGGCTGGGCTTAGGGACAACCCCCCCTCAGTGCACCGGGCCCCTAGTCTATTTGATAAAAGCTTAAGCAACCATTACAGCAGAATGATCAGAACGACTGGTCGCTATGATGCGCACTGACCACCAGGGGGCAGATGCTCAATGTGGGAGCTGCCCCCAGTGGTCAGTGCATCCCTTCATGGGGAGTTCCACTCAGCCAGAAATCGGACTCATGGCTGGCAAGCACAGCGTCGGTGGCGGAAGCCTCTCCCGCCTCCGGAGCAGCACTAAGGAGCAGTGAGCTTAGTGGTAAGGAGCAGCAAGCAGGCAGGCTGTAAGGAGCAAGGGATCCCCAACTGCAAAAGGGATGTCCAACTGCAAGGAGTGGGCCTAAGCCTACATTCGTACATCCCCCGAGGGGTCCCAGACTATGAGAGGGCGCAGGCTGGGCTGAAGGACACCTCCCCCCAGTGCACCAATTTCATGCACCAGGCCTCTAGTCTCTTTCTCTATATATATAAAAGCCTAAGAGACTGGCCAACTGGCTGACCAGCCAGTACCTATGACATGCAATGACAACCAGGGGACATGGAAAGATGAAACAGACTGATGAATCTCAGAGGGAAGGCGGGGAGGGGGAGAGCAGAAAGAGATTAACCAAAAATCGTATATGCATACTAGAGGACCGGTGCATGGATTGATGCACCAGTGCAGTCCCTCAGCCTGACCTGTAGGGATTGGGCCGAAACTGGCTTTCCAACATCCCCCAAGGTGTCCCAAATTGCGACAGGGTGCAGGCCAGACTGAGGGATCCCACTGATTCACGAATATGTGCATCAGGCCTCTAGTCTATGTATATAAGAGGCTCATATGCTAAGAGTCCGACTGGTCATTATGATGCACACTGACCACCAGGGGGCAAATGCTCAAAGTGGAGCTGCTGAGCTTCAGTGACTTGGCAGCAGAGGTTCTCGGGTGATGCACCACAAAACCAGAGAGGAGTGAGTCCAGTTCATTACAGGGCCACAAGATTCCACCTTTGGCCATGGATTATGTTGTTGCTGGGCACTGTTGGCCCCAAATCTGGTTTACTGCACACTTGCATTTGCATTCCACACCCTGTACGACAGCAACTTTGCAGAGTGGCCTCTCACACTGTGGCACCCCTCAGGGGATGTCAGAGAGCCAGTTTTGGCCTGATCCCCGCAGGCCAAGCCAAGGGACTCTGCCTGCTGAAGGGACCTCGCTCACTCTGCAGATGCCCAGGAGGGACCACGGGAGGTTGGCTCCAGGGCATGTCCGGCCTATCTCACCCAGTCTCACCCCACTGGTCACCTTCTAATTAATTTCCATTCAATGTGCACAAATCCATGTACCGGGTCACTAGTATGCATATAAGATCTTTGGTTAATCTCTTCCTGCCCCCACAACACCCTTCCCACTGAGATCCCTCAGTCTGTTCCATGTCTCCATGCCTCTGATACTATATTATTCATTAGTTTATTTTGTTCATTAGATTTCTTGTTCATTTATTTTGATTTTTACATTCAATTGTTGATAGATATTATTTGTTGCCATTCTATTGTTCATATTTTAAACTCTTTTTCCTCTTCTTCCTCCTCCTCATCCTCCTTCTCCCTTTTCCTCTTCCTCTTGCACTCCTTTTCTTAAAGAACACCTTTCAACATTTCATGTAGTACTGGTTTGGTGGTGATGAACTCCTTTAGATTTTTCTTGTCTGGGAAGCTCTTTAAGTGATCATCAATTCTAAAAGGTAGGTTTGCTGGGTAGAATAATCTTTGTTATAAGTCCTTGCTTTTCAACACTTTGGATATTTCTTGTCACTCCCTTCTGCCCTGCAAAGTTTCTGTTGAGAAATCAGCTGATAGTCATATGGGCACTCCTTTATAGGTAGCTAACTATTTTTATCTTGCTGCTTTTAAGATTCTCTCTTTGTCTTGAATTATTGGCATTTTAATTATGATGTGTCTTGGTGTGGGCCTCTTTGGTTTCCTCTTGTTTGGGACTCTCTGTGCTTCCTGGACTTGTAAGTCTATTTCTTTCACCAAGTAGGAAGTTTTCTGTCATTATTTCTTCAAATAGGTTTTTAATATCTTGCTTGTTCTCTCTCTTCTATTTCTGGCACTCCCATAATATGAATGTTGGTACACTTAAAGTTGTCCCAGGCCCTAACCGGTTTGGCTCAGTAGATAGAGCGTCGGCCTGCGGACTGAGGGGTCCCGGGTTCAATTCCAGTCAAGGGCACGTACCTTTGTTGCGGGCACATACCCAGTGGGAGGTGTGTGGGAGGCAGCTGATCAATGTTTCTCTCTCATTGATGTTTCTAACTCTCTATCCCTCTCCCTTCCTCTCTGTAAAAAATCAATAAAATATATTTTAAAAAAATAAAATAAAATAAAGTTGTCCCAGAGGCTCCTTAGACTATCTTCATATTTTTGTGTTCATTTTTCTTCTTGCTCTTCTTATTCGGTGTTTTTTGCTTCCTCATATTCCAAATCATTGTTTTGATTCTCAGAATCCTCTACTCTACTGTTTAATCCCTGTATATTATTATTTATTTCAGGTAGTGTATGCTTAATTTCTGACTGGTCTTTTTTATGCCTTTGATATTCTCACTAAGATCCTTAAAAGTCTCACTAAGTCCCCTGAAGCCCTCATTGAGTCCCTTAAAGCTCTCATTAAGATCCTTGAGTAACATAACCATGTTTTTTGAACTCTATATCCAGTAGTTTGTTTGCTTCCATTTCTTTCATTTGTAACATTTTTTTTTATCTTCACATTTTGGCTGTTTCCCAGTGTTTGTTTCTATGTATTAGTTAGAGCTGTTATGTCTCCTGGATTTGTTAGAGTGGCCTTGTGCAGTAGGTGTCCTGTAGGATCTAGTGGCTCAGCCTCCCCAGTCATCTGATCTGGGCACTCTAGGTGCTTCCCTTTGTGGGCTGTGTGCACAGTGTTATTAGAATTGAGCATTGATTGCTGTTGGCATCAATTCGAGGAATTGATCTCCAGGCCAATTAACTGTGAGGACCAGATGTGTCTACAATGGAAGAGCTACTGTGCAGGAGATACCTCTATGGAGCAGGGGTATCTCCTGCTTCAATGGGGCTTTGGTACTCACTGAGTCTGCCCCTTGAGTGTGTTGCTTTGTGGATGTGTAGAGTTATAATCTGGAATGGTATGAAGCTGTTCACTGGATTCACTGTCTCTGGGGCCTCCCAGTTGGTGCAAAGCCAGCCACTACATGGGGCCACCTGGCAGGAGCTACAGAGAGATCTGCAGATGGCTGCTATTTGTGTTGGGCTAGAAAGTGCCCAGGCAAGGCCCAGCTGTAAAGCAAGGCAGGTTGGTCCTAGTGTAAGGTCTTGGGCCTTTTATTGATAGATTTGGGGCATGCTGACTCCAGCTGCTGCTTGTTTAAGAGATTTTTTTATCAAAATCTGAAGCCTGAGCCAGGACAGGCCATTCATATGGAAAAGTAGATGCAAACAACTTGGGTAGGGCTGAAAATTGGATGTTGAGGGTTCTCATGGAATCACCAGGGTGGAGTGAACAATGTTGGTCACACTGATGGAATCTCAGATATGGCTGCCAGTCAGGTCCCAGCCCAGGAACAATGACCCCATGTGATCACCCTCTCTGGGAGAAAGCCACCCCTGAGTTCCTGCTCTGATGCCAGACAGTCCAGTTATTCCCTGTATGTCCCTGGATTCCCCCAAAGCTACCATCCGGCACTAGAGCTCAAAGGAAGTGGGACCATGTAAGTTCATGCATGGGCCCTTTAAGAGGAACACCTGAAACTCCAGCAGCCTCCACATCATTCAGCCACAATCCCTACTAGTTTTTACAGCCTGAAGTTACAGGGACTTGTCTTCCCAGCTCTGGAACCCTGGCCTGGGGGCCTGCTGTGGAGCTGGTACCCCCTGCTTCTCACGGGAGGCCTTGGAGATATTCCTACTGATTATAAAAATGCCACACATGGGTGTCTGACCAGACTGTTCCATGTGTCCACCCCTCCTACCAGTCTCAATGTGCTTTCTTCTTTACTTCTCTAGTTGTAGGACTTCCATTCAGACAGATTTCAGTCGGTTCTGAATGATGGTTGTTCTGGATTTTAGTTGTAATTTTGATGTGGTTGAGGGAGGTGGCGAGTACTGGTGTTTGCCTATGCCACCATCTAGGTTCTCTCCTAAGTTGTTAGATTTTAATTTATTCTCCCATCAGTATTAAATTTTGCATTCCATTGTGATTGGTAACTGATCTGCTATCAGTCTAACTGTAGTTCCTTTATAAGGATAGATCTATCTTTCTGCTTTTAATATCTTCTTTTATGTGGATGATGTACTGAAGTTTCACTATATGTGTCTAGTATAGGATTCTCTCTCACTTTCTCTCTCCCCATCCGTATCTATCTATTTCCATTTCTATTTCTATTTCTCTATTTTCTCCATCTGTTTAGAATATATTGTGCTTCCTGAATTTGAGTAGTTATGTCTTTCATTGGTTCTGAAAACTTTTCAGTGAATATGTCTGCAAATAATGCCTCTCCTCAACTTCCTCTTCTCTCTCCTTTTGGATAGATATAAATTAAGTGCTTTGATTTTGTACTCCATCTCTTTTTTTTCACTCCAGCTTCTTTTATTTATCTCTCCATTGTAGATAATTCTTCTAGGTGTTTCTTCTATCTTGCCAATTTTCCCTTCACCTGTGGTTTGAGTTGTTTTGACCTTTCAATGAATACTTATTTAAATAAATATATAGTGCTCATTTCTAATAATTCAGTTTCACGTAATTATTTATCAAATTTTCCAGGTAACTCCTAATTGTCTTTGTTGCTTGCTAATATTTGTGAAATATATTTAACTTTTAAAAATATTTCATACATAAGTATTCTGAATATCTGAAGTCTTCAGGGATATAAATCTGTTCATTACTGTTTCTGTGGACTCTCACCTATGATGTATTTTTTTAGGTTCTTGGTGATTTTTTATTACTGTTAATTCACATCTGCTTGTCCATGATCTGTTACAAAATTACAGGCCTAAATTGGAAGTTTTTCAAAGAATATACGTATTTGCTTCTCATAGAGAGGAAGGACGCTACTAACCTGGTACCACCATAATCCCTTCATGTGTCCTGGTTTAATTTGGGAGTCTCAGGTTCAGACTTCCCTTCCCTGTGATCCCCATCTTGCTGCTCTTTCAAGTATTAGTGAACTGAAAGCAAAACTACGATATTTTCGGTATTTCTACTCAGAAATCTAGCTTTCTTGGAATCCTCCCTCTACTTTCTGTGATCCGAGCAATGTACAAAAGCTATATTTTATCCAGGATCTTGCTGTTTTTCAGTTAGTATTTCCAGTATGTCTATTACATCATATGGCTGGAAACAGAAGTGTATGGGCAATGCTAAGTTTTATGTCCAACCATTATATTAAATGGCTTGACTCTTTGGGCTCAAATAGACTACTACAAACTGCTATATATGGCACCCCTAATAGTTTTCTAAAATGCATAACTTAGCTTACATTAAAATAGTGTAAATTATTAAACTTAAAGAATTGACAACAAATGCAGTCTGCCTTACCTGGATATTTGACTTGGCAGAGATAGTCATATAAGAATTGTTTGTTGTAAGCTTATCAAATCTAAGCAAATAAAAGTTTTCTCTCTTTTCTAGCTTCTGGAGGAGGATCTTCACCCCAACCAACTTCCAATGGCCCCATTCAAGTTCCCCCTCCACTCTTGTTGCAATGTTTAATCTATGGAATTCCACTTCACAATCAAATGTACTAGAATAAAGATTTTTCACAAATGGAGAGAAACCTGTAAGCTTTTATGATATTTATACAATAAATATTTTTTCAATGAATCAATTGTACCTTATTTTAATAAACATGATAACTTGGCAATAACTACTTCATTTTTCATTTTTAAATATGCAAACTTTATTACTTAAAATTTTAATTACATTTACTAGGGTGATATTGGTTAAGAAGATTATATAGTTTTCAAGTGTGCATTTCTTTGTTTTAGGGTATGTTGATTGATTTTAGAGAGAGAAAGAGAAAGAGAAACATCAATGTGAGAAACTTCAATTGGTTGCCTCACATACAGGCCCTGACCAGGGATTGAATCCCCAACATTGTTGGTATACCAAACAATGCTCTAACCGACTGATCCAGGGTGCATTCCAGACTTTAAATACTTTGAGGGCAAGGACTAATAGCAGTGGTGGTAATAGTGATGGCTACACAATGTTTTTGGAAGGAAGGCATGAAAAAAGGAAGGAGGGGAGGCAGGAAGACAGTAGCTCTCTAATTGTTTTAGCAATGGCAATATGAATTTGCCTACTGTATTGTAAGAACAGGTTGTATTTACATACAACTATCAGGGTTTTATGATATCTGTGATTTCAATATCAGAAAACTCAATTCTGGGAGCGAATTACATGTAATCAAATGACTTCACCATGACTGCTAATGACTTTTAGATGGCTGCTAAAAGCAACTTTTAGATGGCTGCTAAAGCAATTTTTATAGACTTTACAGAAACTGTAAAGTCTAAAATAAAATATTTTTTTGCTTTTCCCATGAGCTATTAATGCTAAACGCAAACATACACCAGGGCCCCAAATTGTGATTTGAGGTGGGTCAGTGACCTCTTAGTGACTATTGAGCAGTAGTAATTTGCTTTTTTTTAAAAAAAATACTTTATTGATTCCTTACAGAGAGGAAGGGAGAGGGAATAGAGAGTTAGAAACATCGATGAGAAAGAAACATCGATCCGCTGCCTCTTGCACACCTCCTACTGGGGATGTGCCCACAACCAGGGTACATGCCCTTGGCCGGAATCGAACCTGTGACCCTTCAGTCCGCAGGCTGACACTCTATCCACTGAGCCAAAACGGTTAGAGCTGCTTTTTTTTTTTTTTAAGAGAATATTAAGGTTTTCAAAATCTGGAGGTACCAGATGTGAAACTGAGAAACTCCTTACTTACAAAAAGGTTGTGACCACTAAAAAAAATTATAGCAATGCTGGTGATAATGGAGAGAAAGACCAACAAGAAAATCTAATTATACCTGGGAAGGTGACTAGGAGTGATGAGAAATTTTTTAATACAGAAAAATAAACTTGAATATAATTCAAGAAATAGTTTATGAACATCTGTTGCACTAGGCAATATGAGGAATATACAAATAAACAAAATATAGTCCCTACTCTCAAAGAGTTCATAATCTGCTAGAAGACTTTGGAGAAATCTAGTCAGACATATACACCAATGGTTTCCAAAGTGTGTGGTATAGAAACTACAGTTAGTATCTGACAGAGACGAACATAAAAATTTAAGCATTTTACAATGTTGTTAGATACATTTGAAAAAGTGTTTCCCACCAAACAGTGAAGATATAAGGAGCTAAAGAATCTGTTAATCAAATCAATTGCTATATGATTTAAGGAATGCAAACTGATGTAGCTGCTGCTGCTGGTGCCCATGATAGTGCCAGCTAGTCTTTACTAAATGCTTATTATGTGCCAGGCATTCTGTAAAGCCTGCAATATTTTGTGGAAACTTTAACCCTCATAACACTTTGAGATAGGTACTATTATACAAATAAGGAAACCAGGGTTCAGGGTAATTACGTAACTTCTACAAGGCCACACAAATTTTTCTATTAATATTTTTAAACCTCTAGATTAGTTATTAAAACAAACAACTGCAACTATGTGCAATTACTGTATCTATGTAAATTTTACTTTTTAAAAACTGGGTAGAAAATATTTTCCCTTGGCTGGGCATGATCAATCCTTCTGTATATCTTAAGCAGCTTATTCTAAACCTGCCCCTTGAAATCTTCTCCAAGTTTCTCCTTCTATAACCCAGGAGAAAGATCCCTGTGGAAGGTGACAAATTGAAAATAAAGCGTTTTTCAAGTGGCTGTTGAGGGTCTGAGGGTGTTTGGGAAGTGATCTCAAAGGCAGGGACCCAAAGTTCTGGAACTAAACATTGCCTAGTAGGCCTAACCATGGAGAAGACAGAGGAAAATACTATTGTATGGTCGCTAAGTCATTGTGCTTTATATCACTCCTTACGGGTTTTGTACCTCTCTGTAGTTTAAATTCCCTGATTAACCAATTTCACATTTATTGACCACCAACTCTGAACAAAAGCACTTGGTGGGTATCTAAGATAGGATATACTCAAACTCTTCAGGCACACAAAGATGTTTTCATTTCAAATGGGGAAGGACATATAAAAAGGTAATATGCCAAATATCTGGACAGTTGGCCTTTACTAGGGTTTTCCGGAAGATATTGTTATATAACTTTCTCAAGTAAATAAGCACGTAACATTTGCTAGTCAGTAGTCGCAGTTTCTGAATAAAACATGAAAAAAATTGAAATATATCAAAGTTGGAAGATAACTTAAAGGCTACAATTTCTTTAGTAAAGGAACTGGGTATTATAGTTAAAAATAACTAACCCCATCCCTTAATATGTTAGCCATAAATACATAATTAATATAATTGATTAATAAATATATATTTAACAACCGATTACCACCATTTTAGGGTAAACAAAGTCCTCTTTGCACTCCCTCCCCCCCCCGCCCAGAAAGACTCCAGCCATTTATGTCACTTCAACACCTCAAATTTCTATTTTCTCAAGTGACATTTGTATCAAGAACTCAGTTTCCATCTCAAATGCATAACAAATGAGGTGTGTGTTTTTAAAGCTTCCACAGAGAATGTTTACTCCTAAGCAAACCCGACACCAGCCCACCTGGGACAACAATCATTTCCCAAACTTTTAATAACTGTTTCTGTCTAGACATCAACTCATACTAAAAAAGGCAGAAGAAGCTGTCAAAGGGTAAAAAAAATCAGAATCTGAAAAGATGAAGAATTTGAGCACAGCAGAGGTAGATGAAAAATAAATTGTATGCAAGAAAGATAAGCCCAGAGGTAGGCCAAGGCAGACACTAGTAAATATCTTCTCTTAAAAATCTAACCAGTAAATGATAATTAATATCAGGATAATAATGTCTTTTTGAGGAAGTATATTTTACTTGGCAAGTGGACAGTGCCTTAAAAATATAACACAACTACAGGAATGATTGATGAATATGATGTTTACCCTTTAATTTCTTCTAGCTGCTGATTGACGATAAGTGGAAGGCAATTTTGTCTCTTCTGTGATAGGAAAGGGAGGTGCCTGAAATAATATAACTTTAAAGTTCTTGGTGGCTTTGTGTACACATTCACTGTTATGTGGAAACTTGGCTACAAATTTGTGAAGTGTGCAGGGCAGATACTGTTATCACCATTTTGAAAAGAAGAAACTCAGGAAGAGGTGAATTGCCTAAGGCCACAGTGGTAGGGCCAGAGATCCTTCATTTGGTTCTCAGGAAGTTTTCATAACTCCCATCCCCTTGAAAGAAAGTGTTAGATAAGGGTACTAGGTCATCTATGAATTTAATGTACTTAGGGTACTCTAATCCAATAGTAGGCAAAACAGAAAGTAAGAAATACTTTAACTGCCTTAGAACTATAACTATCTGTAAATCCAGGGTGTCTGTGCATACCAAAGTTCATACTAAAAACATTAAGTTTTATTTTAAAACCTGCAGGCATTTCAAGTGCTTGTTTTTAGCTTCATGTTTTTCCCTCTACTACTATATTTGGAGGGAGAGGGAGCTAAATGATGAGGATAAGAGTGGGATCAGAGGGAAGAAGAGATTTATGGAGCCCATGCAAGAGAGGATATAATGGTGCCTATTTCTTTTGAAGAGGGGTGCATTTCACATGCTAAAATAGGCATTTTCACAAAATCATGCCTAGATCTTAATGAAGAGGTGCAAGAGATAAGTCTTATCAGGGAAAAAGAAAAGACTGGCAAGAATAACATTAGTGTTTGTTTTAATTGAAAAGCAGGAAATGTGTTTTGGAACTCATCCAAAATGTTTGCCCAGTTAAAGAAGTGAGAGATGGTGTCAGCAGATCTGTGGCCTTATCTAGTTTTCCTGAAGCAAGTACTGTATGTAAATACTGGCTTATTACTGCTCTCTCTATATTAGTTAGAGAATCTGGCACAACACAGGACAAACAAAGATTTATGTTCTCTCAGAAATATGTGATGCAGTGCAGCCCACTGGATAGAGTTTCTATGTCCTTCTCACTGGAAATTTGAAAAGAGATAGTTTCTTACTGTTTAACATGCCTTAAGCCTATTGTGTGAAGGAGCACTCTATTAAATCCAGGACTGCCATAAATTTAGAAAGAAAGAAGTAGAGGTGAGGCATAAGGGTGCTTCATCAGCATGATGTGCCATTTGAGGAGCCATTTTCATTTTGTAGAACTGTGGAAAGATCACTTCACCCCACCTCTGCCCCCCCCCCATAAGTTGACAAAAGCACTAAATGTTTTTGCCTCTCCTGTGGTCTTCTGGCACCCAACCACATCAGGCACCAACTCCACTGAATGAAAAGGGAACCCAGTTGACATTGAAAAGCTTCCAGAATTCTGATAGCCAGTATGTATAATGACCGAGTGGGTACACACCTGTTATCCAACCAACCACTGCATAGTAAAAGCATTTCTCTAGTCCAGAAAACAACGCACTGAATTTCACGTTGCAGATAATTCAAAAAAATTCTGGTGCAATTAAAAAGTTAGCACAGCTGGGAGTCCCGTGAAATTGATTTGGTATATGCGTGCCAAATAATCAAAACAAAGGAAGTAACTTTCTTTTGAAAGGTCTTGTTAGTCATTGCTTAGCAGTCTATATCATTTGACCCTTTTGCTATTCTTTGGGGAAAGCTGAAAGTTTGTAATAACTTATTGTGGAATTTGGAAGAGTAGGTCACATATATAAATATCTGAATATTTAGTAGTCTTAATGGCACACAAAAGGATTGCTATATTCATTAAAGTAATACAAAGTATAAAGGCTTTATTTGGTGACTTCATGTTAGAATTAGCACCACAATCCCACAAAAATTAGTTTGTAAAAATATGAATCTTCAAATGAAAGTACTAAAGTTAAAATTCAGGTGTAAGATGATAGGCTTAATCTCAACACATTTAAAAAGAGAGGAAATAATCTATTTGTTGGAGTTGAGTCTATGTATTGTCTGGCTTACAAAGTTAATCATAACACTGGGGGATAGGGTCAGTTCAGGCCATCTGAGCTGATTCAACATGCTCTGCAGGACAGCAAAAAGAAGAGATAACTTGACCTGCCATGGTTCTACCTGCATTCAGGCAGTTTCCACTGCTTTGCCAGAAATAAGATGTACTGACCTTTTCTGGCTTCTAGACAGTCCAGTCAGAACTGGTTCCCTAGCCGAGGTTCATGGCACTCTAGAGACAAATACTGAAGGCACTATAGGAGTTAAAAATCTATTACTACTGGTTTTCTGGGACAGTGTGGATAATATCTAGTGGTTCTCATCTATAAAAAGCTGTTCAAAACCATCACATCTTCAGGAGACAATAATTAAAGATTTCATTCTCTCCCAACCTTACCAAGTGCATGTGTTGAGGAAATAAATATACGGCCACCAAAGAGAGCAAAGGGAAACTCATAGAAACATAGAAAATGCAGTATATGATGATTTTTTAATGGAATGCTCTAATGAAACCTCTCATAGATATGCTCAGTAGTCAGTGACTAATAAGTTGAGGAGTAAAAGATTACAGTCAATCTGTCTGTTAGCTACAAGACTTTAATCAATTTCAGGGGAAAATGCTCTGAGGCATAAAGAAATATAATAGGGCAGTGATCTAATCTTTCAGAAAGCTTGGTACCATTTTCTATTTTCTCTCCAATTGGGAAGACGATAATGTTGACACCATTCCTAAATGTATTCTACATCATTGCTGAGGAAGAAGAGGGTCATCTTGCTCAATGATCCGCATATGTCCTTAACTATGAACTGTTGAAACCTGAATCTCGCAGTATAATTGTATTTCATCACGCCAGAGCATCTGGAGGGCCTTTTTTTTTGGGGGGGGGGAGGAGGGTTTGTGATAAGCCAGTAGGATCAAAGTTCTGCCCTACTCTCCAACAAAGCCAGTAAAATCCTACCTCTAGCAAAGAGTAGCACTGGTGAAAACAAAACATATCTTTGAACCAGATTTGGACCATGGGTCACCATTTTCTAACCTTCAATCTAGGTAGACTATAATTATTAGAGGATTTAAGAGAAAAGGAGATTAATGGAGGCCAGATCAGTCATAGCATGCTTTGTGAAGACAATGTAATTTGAATCGACCTTGGCAGATGAGTAGGATTTCTCTTGTCCCCAACTACCTAATCTCATGTACATATACTTTTGAAAGGTCTACAAACATCACTCCTAACACATGCACATCTATCTATCTATCTATCTATCTATCTATCTATCTATCTATCTATTTATTATCTATCTATCTATCTATCTATCTATCTATCTATCTATCTATCTAATCATCTGTCTATCCCCCCAGTCAATTTAGAATCAGTAAACATACCTCTTTCCACATACAGGATTTTTCAAAGAAGGAAGGATGATTCAAGTTGTGGCTCTGTAAATGGCTTTCCTACTTGTCAGCCAGGTGATCACTTAAAATCAGTAAATCACAGCCCATTTCATCTAGAAAATGGGTATAATAATCCTTTACCTATCTCATGTAACTGGAGAATAGTTCAACTCAGATAACACATGAAAGCCGTAAACATAAGTATAAAGGTAATGTCATCAATATCATTCATCATTCCAGCCTATGAGAATGGGTTGTTTAAAGTTCATTCTTGAAAAAGTATCAATCTTTACATTTCCTAGTTGCAAAAAGTAACTCCCACTGTGTATTATCAATCACTCCTAGTAGCCTTGCATGATGATAATTTATAATTAACACATTTGAGATGCACATTGGAGATAGGTCTTATATAAAAGAGATCTGACTATATTGTTTAGGCTCCACTTGAGAAACCAACAATGAAGACCAAAATGGGTAACCAAATAAGCATAAGGAAATGCAAAGTAGCTAGCAATGCTGAATGGAAGGGAGATAATTATTTAGGGGAAGCCAGGCCAAAACACCTCTCATAGAACTTGAGTCCACAGATTTTCAGTCTCCATTGTGACTTAAGTAAATGTTTAATTTCGGTTATCTTCCTAGCAACAATTTACAAATTCTTTCAATTCTTCTTCACTGCCTCTCCTTACTCCCACTGATTAAGTTATTCAGGGTAATGGTTAAGAATGGGAGATTTTGATTAGTCAGACTTTGTTGTAAATCCCAGTTCTGCCTTGTGACCCCTTGTTGGATAAAACTCAAATTTTTGTTTTAGCACAAGTAGAGTGCTATTTCTCATCCTTCAGAGCTCTAGGAACTCTAGAATAGATTCATGGGTCTATTATAGAAACATTGACATAAGACAGTTAAATCTTATTTTATGAAAATGCTTTCTGATAATGCATTGTTATTTTAAAAGACAAATACTGGTAAAAAAATTCAAAATGAGTACAAGAAAAAACAATCAGAAGGATTATTATCAATTTGATATTAGAAGAATTTTCTTAAACTTAAGAACTTGTAGATCTCCAAGAATACATTTGCTGACACCCAAAGGTTGGTGGACAACAATATGAGAAACTTGATTTGATATAATGGATAAATCCTAATAAAAGGATGCTGGTTCGCTTGCATCTAAGGATTTCTTAGGAAACTGGTTGATAACATCTGTGGTTGAGCTATTCTAGTGAAATGAATATTTTGGATACTATTTTCTAGTGGTGTAAATAAATTGCCTTTCTTTATGTAAAAGCCTAATATTTATACTTAAAGTTGCCATAAAAAGGCATTAAAAACATTTCACAGCAATGAAATGTAAATTATTATTATAATAATCTTTATATTGTCTCATAGTAGATTGGCCATGAATTGATAATTGTTGAAGCTGGGTGATAGGAACATCGAATCTTATTGTATCATTCTCTCTGCTTTATTCATGTATAAAATATACCATGAGGAAAATATTGACTTGATAGCTAAATGACTAGAGCCGTGGTCGGCAAACTGCGGCTCGCGAGCCACATGCAGCTCTTTGGCCCCTTGAGTGTGGCTCTTCCTAAGCCTTAGGAGTACCCTAATTAAGTTAATAACAATATACCTACCATATAGTTTAAGTTTAAAAAATTTAGCTCTCAAAATAAATTTCAATCGTTTTACTGTTGATATTTGGCTCTGTTGACTAATGAGTTTGCCAACCACTGGTAGAGCAAAGGACTCTGTGAGAAAATATTATGAAAGATATTCTATCACCACATATATATCACAGGTTGTTATTGGCTTTGACTTGCACTAATAACCAGTGTCCTCATATACCTAGCCCTGTGCTTCTATATATGATAATAATTCAGGTTTTGCCATCAGAAGAGTAGTCAAAATACCAGAAAACAAATTGGAAAAATGCAGAGCATCATTCTAATGGGCTTTGTGTGGTATTATTTGAAAAGTTTCCTTTTTCCTAACCTATGATTTATGCAGCAGTCCCTCTTTATTCATGGGGGATACTTTCTGAGAACCCCAGTGGATGCCTAAAACCATGGATAGTATAAATAGGGTGGGGCAAATGTAGGTTTACAGTTGTGGGTATGCAAAAAACAGAGCTAATTCTTATATTATTAGTACTAGATGCCTGGTGCATGAAATTTCTTCACTGGGCGGGGTGGGGGGTCCCCTCAGCCCAGCCTGTGCCCTCTCATAGTCTGGGATCCCTCTCACAGTCCAGGACCCCTCTCTCCTTACTGCCTGCCTGCTTGCTGCTCCTTAGGGCTGCCACAGAGGCGGGAGAGGCTCCCACCACTGCACTCACCAGCCGTGAACCCAGCTTCTGGCTGAGCAGCGCTTCTCCTGTGGGAGCACACTGACCACCAGGGGGCAGCTCCTGCATTGAGCGTCTGCCCCCTGGTGGTCAGTGCGCATCATAGAGACTGGTCATTCTGCTGGTCATTCTGTCATTCAGTCAATTTGCATATTAGGGTTTTATTATATAGGATTTATTAATCATTATTTTGCATATATGTATATGTTTCATATATAGAACAACTATAGACCTACTTTGGCTCCACCCTGTATTATGTCTTATCCTATATATACATACCTATGATAAAGTTTAATTTAGAAATTAGTCACAGTAAGAAATTAATAGAAATAATAAAATAGAACAATTATAAAAAGATACTATAATAAATCTTATGTGAATGTGGTCTCTTTCTGAAAATATCTTATTGTACTGTACTTACACTTTTTTTTGTTAATCCTCACCTGAGGATATTTTTTCCATTGCTTTTCAGAGAAAGTGGAAGGGAGAAATGGAAAGGGAGAGAGAGAGAAAGAGAGAGGTAAACATTAATGTGAGAGACACATCGATTGGTTGCCTCCCACATGCACCCAAACTGGAGGTGGGGAGTAAACCACAACCCAGGTACATGCACTTGACCTGGAATCAAACTTGTGACCCTTTGGTGCTTGGGCCAATACTCTAACCACTGAGCAACACTGGCCAGGGCTGTACTAACCCTTCTTGTAATGATGTGAGATGATAAAATGCTTATGTGGTGAGGTGAAAAACATAGGCATTGTGACTTAGCATTAGGATATTATTGACCTTCTGATGAGGTCAGAAAGGAAATCATCTGCTTTTGGATGATTCTGGATCATGGAGCCATATCGTTGTCAGTGGTTGAATGTCAGGTGCATGTAATGTCAATGGTTGGGGAAATTTAATATTTTCAGATTGGAGTTGATCATAGGTATTTGAAACTGTGGAAAGTGAAATCATGGATAAGGGAGACTACCATATTTTTAAATCTATATAAATACTCAATGGTGTATCTTCTAGTAAGCTTGGGTAGAGGTTAATAGTACCTGAAGATACTCTGGATCACCCATGTCTTATTTGGTTGATATCTTGACAAGAACTTTGTGCCTGTGTGTGAAGATGTCTTTATATTAAGGATGTCTCCTTTATTACCTATGATTTTTACTGGTAGTCACCTTGACTTAGACCTTCTCCTAAGCCAGTGATGGTGAACCTTTTGAGCTCGGCATGTCAGCATTTTGAAAAACCCTAACTTAACTCTGGTGCCGTGTCACATATAGAAATTTTTTGATATTTGCAACCATAGTAAAACAAAGACTTATATTTTTGATATTTATTTTATATATTTAAATGCCATTTAACAAAGAAAAATCAACCAAAAAATGAGTTCGTGTGTCACCTCTGACACGCGTGTCATAGGTTCGCCATCACAGTCCTAAGCCATTATCAACAGTAAATTTGGTTAAGACAAGAAGCATCATTGAAGAGCTTTATAGTAAACTATACATGAGAAGAATCCACAGCAGTTCACACACACAAAAAAAACAAACTTCAAATTGACAGAGGTTGACACACATATTCATTAATGTTCTCACCAGCCTATTCATGCTATTTGTTAAATTAAATCCTTTGTCTCACATTCTAAGTAATAGTAAGAAATAAACCTGGACTTGAAAAAATGGCGGCTGAATGGGCAGACATGTTGTGCAACTCGTCCCAGGGCTAGACTGGAAATACAACTAAATTGGAGAACATTCACCCAGAATTACAAACTGAGGTCCAGCTGAGGAGGTGACTTACAGCAAAGAAAGACAGAAAACTCCTGAGACCAGTAGGAAAGGAGAGTTCGAGAGAGGAGCAGGCCCAACCCCCAGGTGTGGCAGGAGGAGCTGAGAGAGAGGAAGGAGTGCTGGGTTATGGGAGAGCCTGTTTCCTCTGAAAATAGAAGCCCAGAATCAAGGATGGGCTCCACAGCTGGGAGCAGCAGAGCCACGACCTGCAGCTGCACATGTAACATCCAACTGAAAAAGGAAAAAGTGTCAGGGCTGCTGACAGCTGGAGAATCTGGAGTTGAGACCCCAGCTACAAAAGGCAGCACTGTGAAAGGGAAATGCGGCATGACAGCTGGCCTAGGCGAAGTCTGGAGCCAGTGGAAGAGAAAGCCACAGTTTTGTTGTTGCCTTTTCTTTTTTTTTATTATAGACTAGAGGCCTGTTGCACAAAAAGATTTGTGCAATAGGCTTTCTCTTCCCCTGGCTGCCTGCACCGGTTTTCCTTCGGCACCGGGGACCCAGACCTTCGCTCCAACCAGAGCCGCCTTCAAAGCCTTCGCTGCTCTGGCCAGAGCCGCCTTCAGTCTTCGTTCTGCTGCTTCGAGCCTACATATGCAAATTAACCGCCATCTTTGTTGGTGGCTAATTTGCATATCTCGCTGATTAGCCAATGGGAAGCGTAGAGAAGGTACGGTCAATTACCGTTTGTCTATTATTAGCTAGGATATTCATTTTATCCTTCAAACAATACTATGGGGTGGGTACTCTTATCCCCATTTTATTTTTTTTAATTTTGTTTTATTGCTTAAAGTATTACAAAGAGTATTATATATGTCTCCTTTTTTTCCTGTTCTTGACATTCCTCCATTGTTGCCTTTTCTCTAAACCCAGAGAGTAGGAGTTTTCAGTTGCAGCTACTCACCCAAGGCTTTGGTGTAGGGAGGGAGGCAGGAACTTGAGGTGTCTGAGGAGAGGCGGGGGAGGGAAATAGGGCAGGGAGACGTGGAAAATAAGTAGCCAGGTGTCCTTCATTGGGTCATTCATATGCTTCCAAACCAAAATGGCCATTTTTCCTGAGAGGAATTAGCTGCTCCCAATAGCCAGAGGGCAGGCAAAGAAAAATACCACCCTAGGTGATACAGCCTGCTGCACCATGCATTTTGAGCTTTATAGAGGAAACAAAGGCAAAGACCAAACTTATGGGTTTGAACACTCTCTAGAAGCCCTCAGTGACTGGATTGGAGATGTGGCCATCTGCCCCACTATTCTGGGAACTAGACTGACAAAAATTCCAGGGTCCCAGCTGACCCCATTGGTCTCCATATAAGGATTTCTGTCCAGACAAGGGCAGAGTAATATTTTGGGACACTTGCAGAGGAGTAGCTCTGGGGCAGGAAAACACACCCACCATATTCCCTGAAAGTAAACAGCAACTCCCCCACATAAAGCCCTGTCAGAAACAGACTTTTGAGTGACTGAGATTGATAACTGGCTAACAGGCAAAGGTGGGCAGAGGCAAAACCCAGGGAACCAGGGGAACTTTGCTGAACCAGCCCTGTGCCCCATGTGGCTAATAAACCTACTTTAGGGGTCAGATTGATCCCTCCTGCTTGCAGCCAAGTCCTGTGGAGACAGACACAAGCGTTGGGTTGGTAGATTACCTGAAGCTTCAAGCAGGTTGCTAAAAACCAAAAGACAGTGCTGAATAATGGTTAGCAGCTAAGTATCTAACAGGAAGCCCAGAATTGGCATACAGAGCAGAAGAGTGGATCCTTAGTGAACTCCCATTGGGAATTAAACTCAGATGAAGCTAAAGCCACTTCACTTTTTTTCTTTTCTCTTTTCTCTTTTTCCCTCCCATTTTCTTCTATTTTCTCCCTTTTAAAAGTTTTTCGTTCCTTTTTTTGTTTTTAAAAATTATCTTCTTTATATGTCTGCTTTATTGATTAGCTATTATTCTAGTCTCTGTGGTTTCGTTCATATATCTAATTTTCCTCTTCTGTTCCCCTACTCAATTTTCTTTCTTTTTTTTACTACCTAATTTTTCCCCCTTTCTTTTCTTTCTCTTTTCTTTTTCTCCTGATTTCTTTCTTTTTCTATTCCTTAATTTAGGTCTATCTGGCTTCTCCTCTATTTTCTTTTTCAAAACAGTTTTCTTGTCTTTTTTTAAAAGTTTTTAAAAATATATATATTTTATTGATTTTTTACAGAGAGTAATGGAGAGGGATAGAGAGTTAGAAACATCAGTGAGAGAGAAACATCGATCAGCTGCCTCCTGCACACTCCCCACTGGGTATGCGCCCACAACCAAGGTACATGCCCTTGACTGGAATTGAACCTGGGACCCTTGAGTCCGCAGGCCAATGCTCTATCCACTGAGCCAAACCAGTTAGGGCGTTTTCTTGTCTTTTTATTTCTATTCTCCCTCCTTTATTGTAAACTGTTTTCCTTCCCCTATTCCTCTAACTCTTTATTCTTTTTTTTATTTTTTTTTATTTTTCATTTTTCGCTAAAAGTATT
>NW_005871050.1:27387215-27406724 GCF_000147115.1 Myotis lucifugus | reverse complement strand
TGTATCTACATATTCAGTCCCAATTTTTATTGTTGTTTTTCGTTCGTGCTTTTTTGTTTGTTTGTTTTGTTGTGTTTTCTCCCTGTATTTTGACTTTCTTTTATTATTCTGTTATTCTTGCTCTCTTTTCTCTTTCCTAATTCTTTCTTCTCTGGTGGTCACATTTGTTGGTGTAATAAGGGTCTTGTATACATTCTTGTTTTGTTTCTACTGTCATCTTTTGTCTTGTATTCTTTTCTGTTCAGCCAGCACCTCCACAACAGCTTGCATGACAAGGTCAGGAGTGAGCCACATAGTCAGACAACCTGAGAGGAGACTCAATCCACGAATGGAACAATAGCATTCAAGACCCAATTATAACAGGAGAACCCAAATAAATCAAGTAGGGGGCTTTACTACAACACCCAGCTTAGGAGATATGAGAGACTGCACCACTGGGTCCCACAAAACACCAACTACATAATACCACCCCCAAAAATCTGGGTGGCATAGCAGTTTTATCTAATACATAGAAACAGATAAGAGACAGCAAAAATGGGGAGACAAAGAAACAGTCCTTAAATGAAAGAAAAGGGAGGAATCGCCAGAAAAGAGGCAAATAATCTTGACTGGAACTCTCAAGAAATGGAGGCAAATAATCTGTCAGATAAAGAATTCAAAGTAATGGTTATAAGGATGCTCAAACATCTGACTGAGAATTAGAAGCAACTCAATGAGAATTATAAGGAGCTGAATGAGAAATACACCAACATGAATAATAATCAAGAGGAAATGAAGAATGACATGGCTGAAATAAAGAACACCCTGGAAGGATTCAAGAAGCTAACTATAAGAAGACTACAAGAAGCTGAGGACCGATTCAGCAAGTTAGAAGACAAGGTAGAAAAAAAACGAAACAAAACACCCAAGAAGAGCAGCAATTGGAAAAAAATTAAAAAGCAGGAGGAGAGTTTTGTGACAACATGAAATGAAGCAACATCCACATAACAAGGGTGCCAGAAGGAGAAGAAGCTGAGCAAGGAATAGAAAATCTATTTGAAGAAATAGTGACAGAAAACATCCCTGACTTGGGGAAGAAAAAAGTCACGCAGTCAAGGAAGCACAGAGAGTTCCAGTCAAGATGAACCAAAAAGACCCACACCAAGACACATCATAATTAAAATGACAAACATTACAGACAAAGAAAGAATCTAGAATGCTGCAAGAGAGAGACAGAAATGTACCTACAAGGGACCTCAAGTTAGACTATCAGCTGATTTCTCAATATAAAAACATCAGCCCAAAAGGGAGTAGCATGAAATATACAAAATAATAAAAATGAAGGGACTGAATCCAAGAATACTCTATCCAGCAATGCTATAATTTCAAATTGAAGGTAAAATCAGGAGCTTTGAAGACATTAATAGGCTAACAGAGTGTATTGCCACCAAACTAGAAATGCCAGAAATCCTAAAGTGACTATTGTAAGAAGAAGAAATAGAAAGAAAGGGAGGAACACAGGCATAAAGAATAAAAATGGTAACAAACAAGTACCTATCAATAATAACCTTAAATGTAAATGGTTTAAACGCTCCAATAAAAAGATATAGGGTTACTGAATGGATATGAAAACATGACCCATATATATGCTGTCTATAAGAGACCCACCTCAGAAGAAAGGACTCACACAGGCTGAAAGTGAAGGGATGGAAAAAATTTTTCAGGCAAATGGAAATGAAAAAAAAAAAAATCTGAGGTAACAATACTTATATCTGACAAAAATGACCTAAAGTGAAGGTCAAAACAAGAGATGATGAAGGCAAGTCCATAATACTAAAGGGTTCTATACAACAAGATGATATAAGTCTGGTAAACATATATACACCCAATATAGGAACATCCAAATACATAAAACATCTTCTGGAGGACATCAAGGAAGATATCAACAACAATCCTATATAATAAAAGTGTACTATGAAAATTGTCCCCTTGACTGGAGTTCTTTTGGGAGTTCGACCAGGGAGAGGGCCGGCCAGGGGAAGGGAGGAAGGCCCCGGCCGGCAGTGCTAGCAGGTGGCTTGGGGAAGGAAGGGAGGCCCTGGCCAGTGGAGGCAGCAGTCAGCCAGGGGAAGGGAGGGAGGCCCCGGTGCTGGCAGGTGGCCGGGGAAGGGAGGGACACCCTGGCCAATGGCAGCAGCAGGCAGATGGGGGAAGGGAGGGATTACCTGACCAGCAGCCAGCAGCCTCTAGGGATCCTACCAGTGCATGAATTTCATGCACTGAACCTCTAGTACAATCACAATAGGGGACTTTAATACCACACTGACTAGATAAATCTTCTAGACAAAAAATTAACAAAGAAACAGCAATCTTAAACAACTCACTAGATCAGATGGAACTAATTGACATCTTCAGAACATTTCACCCCAATACAATGGAATATATATTCTTCTCAAGTACACATGGGAAATTTTCAAAGATAGACCACATGTTAGGACACAGGCTAAGTCTCTACAAATTGAAGAAGATTGAAATCATATCAAGCATCTTCTCAGATCACAATGGCATGAAATTAGAAATCAACTACAATAAAAACAATCAAACACATGGAGGCTAAATAGCATACTATTAAACAATGAAGGGGTTACCAAAGAGATCAAAGAAGAAATAAAAAAACATATTGGAAACAAATGAAAACGAAAACACAACAATCCAAAATCTATGGGACACAGTGAAAGCAATCCTGAAAGGGAATTTCATAGTATTACAGGCCTATCTAAAAAAACAAGAAAAATCAAGAACAACTATTTAACCCTACAATTAAAGAATTAGAAATAGAACAACAAGAAAAGACCAGAAACATAGTGTGAAGAGTGGTACAGTGTTTGGAGAGGTTCAAGCCTCGGACTAATGAGAGGGCACAGTCCTCCCATGGCAAAGCCACATGCAGGTCCCAGCTTGGAGGGCAAAGGCCTACCAGCACAATTATAGCCAAAGTCTATGGTTATAAGCTTGACCTTATGGTCTGAACCTGTAGTTCTAGGTAACTAAGGGATGTGGCTGTGGCAGGTGCAGTAAGTAAAGCTTGATAGAGTTCCCAGGTGCATGTAATTAAGTAGATTCGAAACTCGCAAGAACATCTATATTAACAATAGCCTAGGTCAGTGATGGCGAACCTATGACACGCGTGTCAGAGGTGACACGCGAACTCATTTTTTGGTTGATTTTTGTTAAATGGCATTTAAATATATAAAATAATATAAATCTTTGTTTTACTATGGTTGCAAATATAAAAAAAATTTCTATATGTGACACAGCACCAGAGTTAAGTTAGGGTTTTTCAAAATGCTGACATGCCAAGCTCAAAAGGTTCGCCATCACTGGCCTAGGTGGTCATCACGCCCTCACGCATCACCCCCTAACATCATCACAAGATGGCCATCACAAGATGGCTGTCACAAGATGGCCATCACAAGATGGCCACGTGCCCAGCTGAGGTGGGGCCTGGCGGAGGAGGCAGGTCGCGGCAGGGGAGGGCAGTTGTGGGCGATCAGGCCATAAGGAGGCAGTTGTGGGTGATCAGGCCACAGGGAGCAGTTAGGGGCAACCAGGCAGGCAGGCAGGTGAGCAGTTAGGAACCAGCGTCCCGGATTGTGAGAGGGATGTCCAACTGCTGGTTTAGGCCTGATCCCACCAGTTGGACATTCCTTAAGGGGTCCCAGATTGGAGAGGGTGCAGGCTGGGCTGAAGGACACCCCCCTGTGCACAAATTTCATGCACCAGGCCTCTAGTTGTAAACATCTTGACCATGCCCTTGCTTTGCCTTGTGGGATCTGACTATAAAATAAAGACTTAGGTTATAGGCTGTGGCACTGTCTCTCCATCCGAGGACAGTATCCTACCTGGTCCCAACTGTATTCTCTTGTCTGTCTTCTTTAATCCTTCATCACCCCTCCTCAGGTTCACCACTGGCCATGCTGAGCGTGGTTCAAAGTAGAAGGAAGGAAATAATAAAGATCATAGTGGAAATAAATGACATAGATGAGAAGAGAAAAACAATAAAAAGATCAATAAAAACAAAGACTGGTTCTTGATTTTGAAAGGATAAACTGATGAACCTCTATCTAGACTCACCAAGAAACAAAGAAAGAGGGCCCAAATAAACAAAATCAGAAACGAAAGAGGTGAAGTAACAACTGACCCCACGGAAATACAAAGGATCATAGAAAAGAAAAGAAAAGAAAAAAAAAACTATGAACAACTCTATTCCAACAAACTGGACAACCTGGATGAAATGGACATATTCCTAGAAAAATACAATCTTCCAAAACTCAATCAGGAAGAATCAGGAAACCTGAATAGGCTGATAACTACTGATGAAATTGAAGCAGTAATAAAACAACTTCTGGCAAATAAAAGACCTGGTCCAGGCAGCTTAACAGGAGAGTTTTACCAAACATCCAAAAAAGAACTAACACCTATCCTCCTCAAACTATTCCAAAAATTCAAGAGGAAGGAACACTTCCAAGCTCTTTCTAAGAGGACAGAATTACCCTAATCCCAAAACCAGATGAAGATACTACAAAGAAAGAAAATTTCAGGCCAATATCCCTAATGAAGAAAAATGCAAAAATCCTCAACAAAATTTTAGTAAATATGATCTAGCAATACATTAAAAAGATCATACACCATGACAAAGTGGGATTTATTCGGGGATGCAAGGCTGGTACAATATCTGTAAATCAATAAATGTGATACATTAATAGATTGTAAGACAAAAATCACATGATCATATCAACTGATGTAGAAAAAGCATTTGACAAATTCCAACACCATTTCTTGATTTAAAAAACTCTCAGCAAAGTGGAAACAGAGGGATCATATCTCAAAATAATAAAAGCCTTATATGACAAACCTACAGCTAAAATCATACTCAAAGGGCAAAAACTAAAACTATTTTCCCTAAGAACAGGAACAAGACTGGGATACCCACTCTCACCACTCCTGTTCGACATAGTACTGGAAGTGCTAGCCATAGCAATCAGGCAAGAAGAAGAAATAAAAGGCATACAAATGGGAAAGGAGGAAGTAAAACTGTCATTCTTCACAGATGGCATGATATTGTACATAGAAAACTCTAAAGACTCCATAAAAAAATGCTAGATTTAATAAATGAATTCAGCAATGTATCAGGATACAAAAGTAACACCAAGAAATCTATGGCATTTTTATACACCAATAATGAACTCTCAGAAAGAGAAATCTAAAAAAATCTTATTTACCATTCCAACAAAAAATTAAGATACTTAGGAATAAACATAACCAAGGAGGCACAATACCTGTACTCTGGCAAACACAGGATATTGAAAAATGAGATAGAGGAAGATATAAACAAGTGAAAGAATATACTATATATATGGATTGATAGATTCAACATCATTAAAATATTCATACTACCCAAAGTAATCTATAGATTTAATGCAATCCCTATTAAAATATCAACAGCAGCCCTAACCGGTTTGGCTCAGTGGATAGAGCGTCGGCCTGCGGACTCAGGGGTCCCAGGTTCGATTCCGGTCAAGGGCATGTACCTTGGCTGCGGGCACATCCCCAGTAGGGGGAGTGCAGGAGGAAGCTGATCGATGTTTCTCGCTCATCGATGTTTCTAACTCTCTATCCCTCTCCCTTCCTCTCTGTAAAAAATCAATAAAATATAATTAAAATAAAATAAAATATCAACAGCATATTTCAACAACCTAGAACAAACTCTCCAAAAATGTGTATGGAATCAAAAAAGATTCTGAATAGCCACAGCAATCTTGAGAAAGAAGAACAAAATTGGAGAGATCACAATACCAGATATCAAGCTATACTACAAAGCCACTGTAATAAAAACATCCTGGAACTGGCATTAGAACAGGCATATAGTTCAGTGGAACAGAACAGAGAACCATAAAATCATCCCAAGATATTATGTTCAATTAATATTTGACAAAGGGGGAAAACACATACAGTGGAGTCAAGACAGTCGCTTCAATAAATGCTGTTGGGAAAATTGGACAGATATATGCAAAAAAAATTGAAATTAGATAACCAACTTACACCACACATAAGAATAAACTCAAAATGGATAAAAGACTTAGCTGTAAGATATGAAATCATAAAATTCTTGGAAGAAACCATAGGCTGCAAAATCTCAGACTACTCTTGTAGCAATATGTTTACTGATACAGCTCCTAGGGCAATAGAAACTAAGGAGAAAATAAACAAATGGGACTACATCAAAATAAAAACCTTCTTTACAACAAAAGAAATCATTAACGAAATAACAAGAGAGCCCACTGCATGGGAGAGCATATTTGCCTATGATACATCTGATAAAGGGTTAATCTCCAAAATGTATAGAGTACTCATACAACTTAACAAAAGGAAGACAAACAATCCAATTTAAAAATAGGCAAAGGACTTAAATAGACACTTCTCCAAAGTGGACATACAGAAGGCCAAGAGACAAAAAAAATGCTCAAAGTCACTAATCTTCTGAGAGATGCAAATCAAAACAACAATGAGTTACCACCTCACACTTGTCAGAATGGCTATTATCAACAAATCAACAAATGAAAAGTATTGATGAGGATGTGGAGTAAAGGGAACCCTAGTACATTGCTGGTTGAAATGCAGACTGGTGCAGCCTATGTGGAAACGTTTCCTCAGAAAATTAAAAAAGGAAATAGCATTTGACCCTAAGAAATCAGAAACACCAATCAGAAAGAATATATGCACCCCTACGTTCATAGCAGCACAATTTACAATAGCTATGATTTGGAAACAGCCTAAGTGCCCATCAGCAGATGAGTGGATTAACAAACTGTATTACAATTACTCAATAGAATACTACGCAGCTGTAAAAAAAAAAAAAAAAAAGGAACTCTTACCACTTGTAAAAGCATGGTTGGACCTGGAGAGCATTATGCTAAGCAAAATAAGCCAGTTAGAGAAAGGAAAGTATCACATGATCTCACTAATATGTGGAATCTAATGAACAATATAAACTGATGAACAAAAATAGATCCAGAGACACAGAAGCATCGAACAGACTGTTGAACCTCAGAAGGAAGGCAGGGGAGGATGGGTGGGTGGAAGAAATCAACCAATGAATTTGTATGCATATATGCATAACCCCTGGACACAGACAATAGGGTGGTGAAGGCCTGGTATGGGGGGCAGGGGTGGGTTGGAAGAGGTCAATGGGGGTAAGAAGGGGACATATGTAATACTTTCTACAATAAAGATTTAAAAAAGAAAGAAATATGTAATAACACAGTGCATACAATACCTTATTCTAGATTGAGATGCAGCAGGGGGTGGTGAAAGTTCTTTGAGTCTTATAGATAGGATCATGTCATTGATTTATTTAGAGCCAGTTATTTATTTCAAGAAAGAATGCAAACTTATCAGCATAGGAATCCCAGAAATCTGATTTTATGACATAGAATTCATCAAAATACTCACAAGGAGACATTTAAATGGAAAATTCCTTCTGTTCAAGATTAAAGACCAGAGTCTGTTGTTACCAGTCATCTCTGGGAGTAAATTACACAGCCACCAGTTATACAACTTTATAATAGGACCTGGTGTAAGTAATAAAAAGAACAAAGATTGTGAGTCAGAAAACCTGAGTTCTAGTTAGGTTCTTCTAATACCAACTAACTACATAACCTTGGGCAAATCATTTAATCAGGTTTTTATGGTCAGAGAATTACAGAATTATAACTTTTCTGTTACTATAACAGTAAAAACAGGAGGTGAGGAAGAGTCCAAAAGACAACATTTTATGGAAACAAAACCATTCTAAGCTAATATCTCTTTATATCGCTACAGCAAATAATTGCAAAAACCACCAAAGAGGCAGAAGGAATTCAAATTAGGGGGAGGGGAACCTTGTATTAAGCAGCCCAGCCTACAGTATGCACAATAATTACCAAACTGATAAGTAGTTTGGTTTCTGCAAAAGCAAGGAAACATGAAGGAATGAAATTGAAAGGAAGTGACTTAGCAAGATGTCCCAAGGAAAGAGAATGTGCTAGGCTAGGTGATATCTTTCTACAGGGCACATTAAGTAATAGTGTGACTGAATATTTCTAGCTTTTCACCTTCAGAGTACATATTTGGATTGTACTTCCTGGCCTCCACTGGTGCCTGATCAAGTCTGACCTATGGTATATCAGAAAAGTGATGTGTGTCACATGCAGAAATAAGATTTAATTGGTAGTGCAGTGTGAGACCTCCGGAGCTCTCTTTCCCTCTGACAGGACAGTTAGCAATGTTCCAGATGATGGCTGCTTTATCTGGTCCTAGTCTTAGGCCCACATAATATTTCCCATGTGATACATGATAGGCATGCAGTGTAAACAATAAATAAACTTTTGTTATTTTGAGACACTGAGGTATTGGGAGTCTTCTGCTACAGCAACAAAACCTACCCTAGCCTGACTGAAGGGATGGCAATTATGAAGTCAAGTACTCTACCTAACAAAGAGCAAAGATAATTTGACTGTTTTGCTCTTGACAGATGAGCCTCAATAAGGGCTTTGGTGCATCTCAGCGGCCTTGCCCTCAAATATTGTAAGGTTATATTATGAATATGAACAAAAGTATGTCACTGTTACTGGCAGCAAATAGTGGATGTGAAAATAAAGAGGACAGCTTAGGACAGGGCAGGCTCAGGGGACTGGTAACTTGATATAAATTCTTCCTGTCATTCTGTTTCAAGTAAATAGAGACGGAAAGTCATATGGCTCTTCAATGGCCTATCCAGAATAACTGGCCCTCAGCCAGTTTGAAGCCAGCAGGTGTCCTTCGTAATAGAGTTGGCACCTTCATTTTTCAATCTATTTAGTAGCAGAGTGGGCAAAAGCTGAACAAACAAGGAAGGGAGAACTACCTTTTTACCATCAGAGCCCTTAAAAATGACCAGGCTGAAAATAGTGTTACAAACTTTGGGGGATGACATTTTAAAATATATATCTCTGTGCAATTTAAAACTAACCAGTAAATTATTTTCTCTTGAAGACTCTAAGGATCATTGATCCTGTGCTAATCTGAACTACTTATAGGTATATGGCTACTAAGATAATGCACAACACTGCAGGAAACTGAGGCAGTAATTACAGGGTGTCTTCTTGGCATGACTTCTGTCCATTAGTAACACCTTAAATAGGGTGTTTGGATATGAAGAGACACACCACAGTGGTACGAGAACTGTCAATATTAGCTACAATTTACTAAACACATACATCAACCAGGCAATTTATAAGAACCTTATAGGTCTATTCCTCACAACTATACGAGGCAGATATTATATTTTTCAAATGAGCAGACGAAAGAATGTAAAAAGGAAGCGGAAGTGAAGGAGAAATTATAGAAGGAGAAGTGAGTCCAAGAGTAAGATGCTATTGGTAGTGCAATGAGGATAAGGACTGAGAAGTAATTGAATTTGGTGATTATAAAGTGACCTTTAAGAAATCAATTTCAGTAAATTGGTTGGGGAGAAAGCCAGAATACAAAGAGCTAAACAATAAAGGAGTTGCAGGAAAGGATATGCACCAACTGTAGGCTATTTTTCCCATGAAATCTGGTACTTTACACACACTTACTTTTATCCATATAAATCTCATCAAAGTGATGAACTGATTGACCTTCCCCAGAAAAATGCACATACATATCTAATTTTGTATACAATTTCAGGGCATTTATAAAACTACCTAAAACCCACTTAGGGACCCCAGCTTAGGAATGAATGATATATACCAAATTCAGGATGGTGGATATGGGGCTGTGGGAGTGGTACACAGTTGCTTTTAACTACATTGGTAATATTTTATTTCTTAGGTTGAGTTATGGTCCTATGTTCATTATATTATTTTCATTACATTATTACATATGTTCATTATATTATTTTATATAATACTAGAGGCCAGGTGCATGAAATTCCTGCATGGGGGGAGGGGTCCCCCTCAGCCCAGCCTGCACCCTCTCCAATCCGGGACCACTGGTTCCTAACTGCTCACCTGCCTGCCTGCCTGATCACCCCTAACTGCCCCCCCTGCTGGCCTGGTCACCCCTAACTGCCCCCATGCCAGCTTGGTTGCCCCTTACTGCCCCCCTCTGCCAACCTGGTTGCCCCTCACTGCCCCCCGCTGGCCTGATCGCCCCCAACTGCCCCCCCTGCGGGCCTGGTCGCCCCACGCAGCCTGCTGTTCGGTCATTTGGTTGCCCCTCACTAACCCCCCTGCCGGCCTGGTCACCCCACGCAGCCTGCTGCTCAGTCGTTTTGTCGCCCCTCACAAGCCCCCCTGCCGGCCTGGTTACCCCACGCAGCCTGCTGCTTAGTCGTTTGGTTGTCCCTCACTAACCACCCTGCTGGCTAGTCACCCCATGCAGCCTATTCGGTCTTCCGTTTGGTTGCTTAGGCTTATATTATTATAGATTCATATGTATTATAACTTTTCTGTTGCCTAAAATGTTTCATAAACTTTTTACATAGAAAAAAATAATTATACAACACAATATCTTTGTAGGAAATACACACACTAAAATATTTCAGTCATGTGACATCACATTGGCAACATACTCTCAAATAAAGAAAAACATTTTGTACTATACTTTGAAATGTTGCTGTAATTTTCAGATTGTTTCAAAATGGGAAAAGACAGGTAACACTAAACAGAAAACAAACTTACAAATAAAAAACCTTAACTAAGTACATACTCTCAGTGGTATACAGGAGGGAATAACCAATATGTACATTTACAGAGAAATGTACACATAGAAATGCACAGAGAGATCCTTCAAAGTAGAGAAATGGACTGCTGTTAATTTGACCCTAAAGTACACTGTTTTATGTCAGAATGCTCTTTTCCCCACTGGCTTAAGTTCTGACTGAGACAGTATAAACTGGCTATCACAAACTTTAGGGAGAATGGGAATTTCCATCTCCTCCCATGGCTTCAAGACTGAAGGGCTCAGACTGAGAGCTCAAAACAGTTGCTGGACATCAAACCAGAGAAAACTACAGATCTCTTTCAACTTGACCAGTATGTCTTTAATTATTCTGGCAGTCCATTAGGGAAAGATTTGGGAGGTGGGGGAGAAATATAATGTTTTAATTGAGTAGGCATCTCAATGATGTAACAACTTCTTGACCAAGGGAAGTATAAAAGTGGTGATTTAGGAAGATCGTATATAGAGGGGGAAAAACTAAAGACAAAGACTGTGATTAGAGTGTCAGCCTATATAATACAGCCTTTATAATATAAATATTAAAAATGAATAAACAATAAAATAATATGTGTATTTATATTTGGTATGTGTATTTATGCTAGATATATATGATACAAGTAGTTATATCTTCAGGTAATTGTCTGTCATAAGAATGGGCAAAAGACTCATTGATCATGTCAGTATTTCCTGAAAATAGTATATGTGGGAGGTAACAGGTTGATCTCTCTCTCTCTCTCTCTCTCTCTCTCTCTCTCTCCCCCCTCTCTTTCTCCTTCCCCCTTCCTCTCTCTAAAATTAATTTAAAATAAAAAAACAAACTTCTTTTTTAAAAATAAAAAATCACTCAAAGCTTTACAGAGCAAGGAAAAATACCACTTAATTTTTGCTCCCTCCCCCATAGAAAATATGTCTCCCAAAGTATTATTAGTAATTCAGTCTTTTGGCCAGAGGTCCCAGACATTTGTGAGAAAGCATGGTCTCTCTGAGGTAAATGCTGTAGAGATTTTATGGCCAAGGAAATTTCCTCTGAGGAGCACCAATTCCCCTTCAGTGCAAGGAGACCAGATTGAAAGATAATGGAAAATGTTGCCCTATTGTTATTAGACAAGGGGAAAGTGGGACTTCAAAGATGCCTGTGGAGGTATCTTCAAACATAGTCTTTAGTTAGGTTTCCACAGGAGGTCACAAAAGTAGAGCAGCATAGGTAAAGTGGCTTTGGAGAAAGTGGAACAATTATGACAATTCTCCTTTTTCTCCCCTAGGAAGCTTGAAATACAAATTCAACACATAATTAGCAATTTTCTCTAAAGTGCCCCCTAAATGGCTTACAACCCATTTCTAGTAAAGAAGCCATCACAGTGAGTGGTGGGAGAATAACAACAATAGTCATCATGTTAGAGTTAATATATTTAGTGATTTTTCTAAGGCTATAGTTAGTGTTGGAATCTGTATTTGAACCTAGGAACATCTGGATCAAGATTCCAAGATTTTATTTTTTAACCACACTATAATCCATAAAGGGAAAATATCAGGAAATAGACCTCTAGCATTAAACATAGAACCCCAAAAAAGCTGAGTAATGACACAAACCTCATGTTTTGCCTACATTTTATAAACCTGGATGGAACAGATGTGTGCCACAGGAGTGTTCCCTATGTGTATAAAGGGCTTGTCAGTGCTGCACACAGAGTCAGTGGCCAGTAATTACCATAATGCCTATCATACCTCACCTAGAGAAATACACCTTAGCACAGGCATTAGGCAAATGCTCTGAGAAGTCAGGGAGCAAAATAAGAGTGCAGGGAAGTTCTGGCCCTTTCCTATTCCTCCAGCTTCATAACATGCAGTGCTCTGCTTACCTCCCTCCACTTTACCTTTCACCTGCTCCAGCCACACTGGCTTAGTGCATGCCATTGTCTTTCAAGCAACAGGGATGATCACAGTGTTTGGCACATAGTAGGCACTAAATAAGTATTCACCGAAGAAAAGAAAGAGAAAAAAGAAAGGAAGAGAGGATAGAAAGAAGGGGAGACAAGGTGACATATGTAATACTTTCAACAATAATTTTTTAAAAAAGGAATAAAGGGAGACTTCAAGAAAGTATTCACTAAAGTGGACCTTTATGGAAATATATGTTCACCTGTAGAGACAGGAGGAAGGCAAAGAATGAGAAAAGGACAGTGTTTCAAACAGAAGGAAAAACATGGTATGTTGATCCACCATCAAAGTATAAGTGTGATCTAAACATCAGTATCCTATATAATAAAAAGGTAATATGCAAATTGAGTGAATGGCAGAATGACTGGTTGCTATGATGCACACTGACCACCAGAGGGAAGACACTCAATGCAGGAGCTACCCCTGGTGGTCAGAACGCTCCCACAGGGGGAGTGCTGCTCAGCCAGAAGCCCTGAGCTGGGCTCGCGGCTGGCGAGCACAGCGGCAGTGGCGGGAGCCTCTCCCACCTCCACAGCAGCGCTAAGGATGTCCAACTGATGGCTTAGGCCCCCTTGCGAAGAGTGCTGCACACAGCACTAAGCCATCAGTCAGACATCCCCCAAGGTCTCCTGGACTGCGAGAGGGTACGGGCCAGGCTGAGAGACCCCCCAAGTGCACAAATTTCATGCACTGGGCCTCTAGTAAGAACAATAACAGGAGATGGGGACAGATGGCTAGGCAGAGCCAGATGATAACAGGTATAGGGAGCTTTTACAAATGTTGGAATGGCATAATTATATTTGTATTTTAGAATAGACCCTTTGCTTGCAGAGAAAAGATGTATTAAAAAAGTGGATGAGAGGTAGGGGATGGCTGAAATCAGAACAACCAGATTTGTTGTGGGAGTCCAGAGAAGAGATAACAAAAAGTCTGTTTTAGAGAGACCGCACAACATAATGAGTTTTCACCCAGATTCTACTCTTTGCTCTATTTGTGATTTTGGATAAATCAGTTAATCTCTCTGGGCTGAAAATATTTTCCCTATATATTTCATAGGGTATTCTTGTGCAAGTAATAACATAATATTGAATAAGTGCTTTGTAAACTTAAAGCACGGGAAATCATATGTCATTATTAAGGTGGTGGGATAGGGGGGAAAAGAGGAGGGGGCAATTAAGAAACATGACCATTCTTATAGACATACCACCTACAAAAGAGAGAGTCTTGTCTAACAGCTCCCTTTTCCTCATCTTGTCATATATCAGTTGTCAAAATTAAACTGGAAATGCTTTTTAACATGGTTGTTATTTTTCCATCAAAGCAATTGGTATTAGAGTTAGAATAAGAAATTCCTGGAGAACCAAGATGGCGGCGTAGGGAGTGGACCTGTGCGTGCTGCTCTCTCACAGCATCATTGAAACTATCAACTATGAGGTAAACAACCGCCACTCAGAACCATGGGGAAGTTGGCCCAGTGGGAGATCTACAACTGGAAGAAAAGAAAGAAGCGCAGTGAGACTGAGTGGGAGCTACGGAGACACCAAAACCAGAGGTACGCAGTCACACGCCACGAGGGGCTGCAAATGGATTCTCGGTTTTTTACGAACCCTCGAATCCTCTGGGCTTGCTCGGGGCGGTTCTCTGAGGCCCCAGTTCCCACAGGGAGAGGCGGCCACGGCCCTTCCAGCGGTCAGGAAGCGAGGGAAGCTCTGACGCGCGGCTGCTCGCCTGCACTGGGGGACGCAAAGTCCTGGTAGGTAAGGTAGGGACGGCCCCGGTGAGGTTGAAACCGCCATCGCTATTTCCTCCGCCCTGGTGAGGTTGAGACTACTCCAGTGAGGTTGGGACAAATAAAGGGGACCAGTATAGACTGATGAACAGGGGTAGATACAGAAGCAGAGCAACATTGAACAGAATGTTAAACTACAGTGGGAAGCCTGGGGAGGGTTTGGGGCGGGGATTAAGAGACCAACTGAAGGACTTATATGCATGCATGTAAGATTAACCAATGGACACAAGACACGGGGTGGGGGGGGCGGGGGTAGGGGCCGGGGGAATGTCAAGGGGGGGAAAAAATGAGTCATATGTAATACTCTTTGTAATACTTTAAGAAATAAAAATTATTAAAATATTAAAAAAAAAAGAAATTCCTAAGATAGACAGGGAAAAGGCACTTGTTACAGACCATTAGGAGTAGATCTGTTTAATCATTTGATATTCATTATTGATCGCGTAATATATAATTGGCATTATCCTCTACATTGTTAATAGAAGGATGTAGAGGGTAATATAGCCATATAAGCACAGGAATTTCACAATTATAGTACATAGTAGGTGCTACCAAAGGGGCTCAAAGAACCTTAGAAGCACAAGGGATAGAAGAATGATTATTTCTGGAGAGGTCTGTTTCATAGAGGACATGACATTTTGTCTGGGTAAAGAATGAGTAAACGTTCACTAGGTAGAGGAGAAGGTGTAAAAGATGGAGAAAGTCATTCCAGATACAGAGGCAGCTTATGCAAAAGTAAAAAGTTGTAACAGAACATAAAGTGGTTTGGGAATGGAGAGAAGTTCAATCTGAATAAAGCGTAATGAGCACTATCGATTTGAAAAGGATGGGTGTCAGGAAAAAACAGAGACATAAGGCTGGAAAAGTAGCTGGGTCCAGATAATAAAGAGCCTTAAGTATGCTAAGCCAAGGAGTATGTATTTTAATCCTGGAAGAAACAAGAAACCCAAAAAAGGTTTTAAAACAAGAGATAATACAATTGGATTTGTTGTTAGTGAAATAACTCTGGTGTTAGTGTAGAGATTAGAATGGAGTCAGTAGGTAAAACACAAACACACACACACACACACACACACACAAACAAAAAACAAAATCCTACTTAAGAAGCTACTTATGTATGCTGATGAGGATGGAAACGAACATAATATAAATGGAAAAGCTGGATTCTACCAGTTTTTGGTGAAACTAACAGAAGTTAGTGAGAAGGATGGAGATAATGAGAGTTAGTGGCTGATCCTATAGTTTCTTGCTTTAAACTGGGTGGATGGTGATGCCATGTATCAAAGATCAAAAAAATGATAGTATCAGGTTGGAGTGTCTGGAAGGACTAGAAAATAGTTTTATTTTTGGATACACTGTGTTTGGGGCAATACAAAGTAAAAATAGCTGACATTGGTTGAGTGCTTATACTAAGCTCTAGTTTAAGTACTTTGTATATCTCAATTTATCTATATACAGGAACAAGAGCTTAGTAGGTTTGGAACTTAAAAGAGATGTCTAAATTCAAAATATAAATTGGAAGTCATCAATATATAGGAGGCATAGTTAATACTACTGAGGCAAGAAGAAGGCAAAGGTTAAAATGCTGAGGAAACCCACCATTTTGGGACCAGGGAGTGATAGAAATTGTACGCTTAACGATGGCAAAGACCATGCCTTGCTTGTTCACTACTATGTTACCAGAACCTGGCATAGTATTTAGAATACAGTGGTTGCTCAACCAATAAATGTTAAATGAGTAATATAAAAATATCAGGGAAGTATAAGGAGAAAAAAATAAGACATAGTGTCTCGGAAGCTAAAGGAAGAAAGGTAATGTAAAATGCCAAACACTATAGAAGAGAAATCAGATGGAATGAGGACTGCAAAGAAACCATTGGGCTTGTCATTAGTAACTTTAAAGACAGTCATTTTGGTGTAGTAGAATCAGTCTAAATTGTAAGAGGCTTAAGGTTAAATGGTTGTTGAAGAACAGTAGAAAATGACCAAGAATTTGGTAATAATATGATTGAGGTGGTTAGAGTTACAGAGAAAAAAATGAAGCCATGTTTTTTAAATACTCTAAACAATAAAGAATTTAAATGAAAAAATTCTAATTTAAAATTTTATATAAATTAAACTCAAGCGTTTTCTGACAAGGTCCTTTATCAGGATGTTATATAGTTCAGAAAGGATAGAAGTTAAGATCAATTCTTATTATCAAAGTGAAATAATTTCCCCCCGAACTTAAGGGACCATGGTTCCTCAAAGCAAAACAAAAAAAAACCTCTAAAACAAACAAAAATGTCATATTGATCCAAATCAAAAAAGTAAATTTTATTAGAAAATAGATATACTTAAAAATCACAAATTTGTTGTTTCGATCTATATGTTTGTGTTTAGAAATACTCACCCATTTGCAAATATTCCTTGACTACGCAAATTGTAGTCGTCAGGAACATTGACTCCAGAACCCAGTTATCAGGGTTTTACATGCTCCTTCTTCTGCTTACTAACTGTGTGATCCTGGGCATGTTAAAAAACTGCTCTGTTTCAGTTCTTTGCCTGTAAAATGGAGATAACTTGCCACAATGGTTGTATCCTTCCCAAAAATACTCTCTTAGATCCTGTTATCCACACTCCATTCTCCCACTCCCCACACCCTAAGAATAAATTTTATTTTACAAATTAAAAAAACAAAACAACAATAAAAACAAAAAGAAATGTTTTTATAATAAGAAGACTTTAGTATCATTTGTAGAAATTATATATATATAAATTAGAGGTTCAGTGCACAAAAATTTGTGCACTCGGAGGGGGGGGGGCTCAGCCCGGCTTGTGCCCTCTCGCAGTCTGGGACCCCTTGGGGGATGTCCACCTGCTGGCTTAGGCCTGCTCCCCGGGGAATCAGGCCTAAGCTGGTAGTCAGACATCCCTCTGGCAGCCCAGGAGCCCTTGGGGGATGTCCACTTGCCAGCGGGGAGCAGGCCTAAGCTGCAGTCAGACATCCTTAGCGCTGCTGAGGAGGCGGGAGAGGCTCCCACCACCACTGCTGTACTGGCAGCCATCAGCCTGGCTTGTGGTTGAGCAGAGCTCCCCCTGTGGGAGCGCACTGACCACCAGGAGGCAGCTCCTGCATTGAGCGTCTGTCCCCTGGTGGTCAGTGTGTGTCATAGTGACCAGTCATTCCCAGTCATTCTGCTGTTAGGGTCAATTTGCATATTATCCTTTTATTATATAGGATAGAGGCCTGGTGCATTGGTGGTGGCTGGCTGGTTTGCCCTGAAGGGTGTCCCGGATCAGGGTGGTGGTCCCACTTGGGTGCCTGGCCAGCCTGGGTGAGGGGCTGAGGGCTGTTTGCAGACTGGCCTCACCCCCTTCAGGGTGGGAGTCCCTGCTGGGGTGCCTGCCAGCTTGGGTGAGGGGCTGAGGGCTGTTTGCAGGCTGTCCACAGCCCCTTCAGGGTGGGGGCCCCCGCTGGGATGCATGGCCAGCCTGGGTGAGTGGCTGATGGCTGTTTGCAGGCTGCCCAAGCCCCCCAGTGGGGACCCTCACCCCATGAGGGTGTGGCCATCCTGGGTGAGGGGGATGATGGCTGTTTGCAGGCTGGGCCACAGCCCCCATCGACCAAAGCTCCCGGTGGAGGCCAGATGGAAGCAAAGTATCTGGGGATGTATTTTATCTTCTATAATTGAAACTGTTGCCTTGAGCAGAGGCCACAGCTGGCCAGGGCAGGCAGGAAGCTTGGCTTCCTCCATCGCCGAGGCAAACAAGCCTCATGCTTGTTCCAGCTCCATGGCTGCCAGCCGCCATCTTGGTTGGGTTAATTTGCGTATAGTCACTCTGATTGCCTGGTGGGCGTGGCTTAGGGTAGCAGAGGTGCAGTCAATTTGCATGTTTCTCTTTTATTAGATTAACTAGAGGCCCTGTGCACAATAATTTGTGCACTGGGGGGGGGGGGGCAGGGGGGTCCCCCAGCCCGGCCTGTGCCCTCTCGCAGTCTGGGACCCCTCGGGAGATAACGACCTGATGGCTTAGGCCTGCTTCCGGGTGGCAGAGGGCACGCCCAATCCTAGGTGAAGCCCCTGGTCAGACTCAGAGCAGGGCTGATTGGGGAGTTGGGGTGCTGCCCCGTCATGCACAGAGCAGGGCGGATCGTGAGGTTGCGATGCCACCCTCAGTCACGCTCAGGGTAGGGCCGATTGGGGGGTTGGGGCACTGCCCCCTGTCACACTCAAGGCAGGGTCGATGGGGAGGTTGCGGCGCCACCCCCTGACACGCACAGAGCAGGGCCAATCAGGGGGTTGGGGTGCTGCCCCCTGTCACTCACAGAGCAGGGCTGATCAGGGGGTTGGGGCGCTGCCCCCTGTCACTCACAGAGCAGGTCGATCAGGGGGTTGGGGAGCTCCCCCCTGTCATGCACAGAGCAGGGTCTATCAGGGGGTTGAGGAACTCCCCCCTGTCATGCACAGAGCAGGGCCGATCAGGGGGTTGAGGAGCTCGCCCCTGTCACTCACAGAGTAGGGCGGATCAGGAGGTTGGGGCGCTGCACCCTGTCACACTCAGGGCAGGGCCAATGGGGAGGTTATGGCTCTCCCCCATCACACATAGAGCAAGGCCCGTGGAGGGGGGTTGGGGCGCCACCCTCTATCACCCACAGAGCAGGGCCGATCAGGGGGTTGAGGAGCTCCCCCCTGTCACGCACAGAGCAGGGCCCATCAGGGGGTTGAGGAGCTCCCCCTGTCACGCACAGAGCAAGGCCCATCAGGGGGTTGAGGAGCTCCCCGCTGTCATGCACAGAGTAGGGCTGATAGGGGAGTTGGGGCACCGCCCCCTGTCACACACAGAGCAGGGCAGATCAGGGGGTTGGGGAGCTGCACCTTGTCACACTCAGGGCAGGGCCAATGGGGAGGTTATGGCTCTACCCTGTTACACACAGAGCAAGGCCCATGAAGGGGGGTTGGGGTGCCACCTCTCTATCACCCACAGAGCAAGACGGGGATCAGGGGGTTGGGTGCCGCCACTGTCACACTCAGGGCAGG
>NW_005871050.1:27385323-27386054 GCF_000147115.1 Myotis lucifugus | reverse complement strand
CTGACCACCAGGGGGCAGCTTCTGCATTGAGCATCTGCCCCCTGGTGGTCAGTGTGTGTCATAGTGACCAGTCATTCCCAGTCGTTCTGCTGTTAGCGTCAATTTGCATATTACCCTTTTATTTTATATGATAGAGGCCTGGTGCATGGGTGGGGGCCAGCTGGTTTGCCTTGAAGGGTGTCCTGGAATAGGGTGGAGATCTTGGTGGGGTGCCTGACCAGCCTGGGTGAGGGGCTGAGGGCCGTTTTCAGGCTGGCCACACCCCCTTCAGAGTGGAGGTCCCCGCTGGGGTGCCTGGCCAGCCTGGGTGAGGGGCTGATGGCTGTTTTCAGCCTAGCCACAGCCCCTTCAGGGTGGGGGGCCATATTGGGGTGGCTGGCCAGCCTGGGTGAGGGGCTGAGGGCCATTTTCAGGCTGGCCACAGCCACTTCAGGGTGTGGGGCACTACTGGGGTGCCTTGCCAGCCTGAGTGAGGAGCTGAGAGCCATTTTCAGGCTGTCCACACCCCCTTCAGGGTAGGGGTCCCCACTGGGATGCGTGGCCAGCCTGGGTGAGAGGCTGATGGCCGTTTTCAGGCTAGCCATGGCCGCAGGCTGGAAGCAGGTATCTGGGATTTATTCATCTTCTATAATTGAAACTTTGTAGCCTTGAGCGGAGCTCAGGGCCAGCAGGGCAGGCAGGAAGTTTGGCTTGCTCCATTGCCAGGGGCAACCCAAGCCTCCTGCTCACTC
>NW_005871050.1:27383230-27385047 GCF_000147115.1 Myotis lucifugus | reverse complement strand
TTTTTCTATACACAGTATTTTCGATTTAAAAACAAGTAAGAGCCCCCATGTTCCCCCTCAGTGGGACATTTTTTTAACCTTAAAAGGACTTAATTTTTTTTCCTTAATCTTCACCCAAGGATATTTTTTCCCATTGGTTTTTAGAAAGAGTGGAAGTGATGCGGGGGGGGGGGGTAGAGGGGAGGGAGGGAGAGAGAGAGAGAGAGAGAGAGAGAGAGAGAGAGAGAGAGAGAAACCAGGCTGGAAACGAACTGCAACCCAGGTAAGTGCCCTTGACCAGGAATTGAACCCAAGACCCTTGGGTGCAAGGGCTTACACTCTAACCACAGGACAAACACCAGCCAAGGCTGGAGTTAATAATTTAATACAGCATGTTGGTTCCTCATATTTTCTATATGTTTATGTCCTGCCACCTATATAGCCTAGGACAAGTTCATACTATAAGCGTGGGTGGTGAAATTATTGAGTTATCCATATAATACCTGCAAGCAAAAAACAATATGTATTTGATATTTGAAAATTTATTTGTTTCATTCTTATATTAATGAAATAATTAGGGGAGTAGCTTATTTTGCTCCTATGATATGGCTTGACTATGAGATTATAGAATATGGGAGTATATTCACTGAAGACTTAATAATATGCTTAACATCTAAAAGATTGTTGGCATTTGTAGTCATTACAAATGCCCTCCCATGCTTGAACAAGCCTCAGAAAGTGACACTGTTGTAAAAACCAATTGCATAATCTAAGGGTTCTTTATTAATGTCATGTATTACTTTAGCAATCCAGTGAAGCCTATGGATTACTTTTTAAAATAATCCTATATAATAAAAGGGTAATATGCAAATTGACCAAATGGTGGAATGACCAGTCACTATGACAAGCAATGACCACCAGGGTGCAAATGCTCAATGCAGGAGCTGTACCCTGGTGGTCAGTGCACTCTCACAGGGGGAGCGTCGCTCAGCCAGAAGCTGGGCTCATGGCTGGCAAGCGTAGTGGCAGTGGGGTGGCGGGAGCACTAAGGATGTCTGACTGACAGCTTAGGCCCCAGGGCTCCTGGACTGCGAGAGGGCACAGGCTGGGCTGAGGGCCACCCCCCCTCCACCATTTGCATGAATTTTGTGCACCGTGCCGCTAGTGTGTATATATATATATATATATATATATATATATATATATATTGATTATTTTATTTTTTAAATATACTTTTAATTGTTGATAGTATTACAGGTATCTCCCCTCCCCCTTTTACCCCTATCCTCCAAGCCCCTACCCAGCTACCCCATGTCTTCACTACCCTATTGCCTGTTTCCATAGGCTATATTTATATGTATATAAGTTCCTTGGTGTGTGTATATATAATCCTCATGCAAAAAGTGAGGATATTTTTTCCATCAATTTTTAAAGAGAGTGGAAGGGAGGTGGGGGGGGGAGGAAGAGAGAGAAACATCGATGTGAGAGAGACACATCGATTGGTTAATTGGTTGGCTCCCACAAGCACCATGACCAGGACTGAGGATCAAACCTGCAACCCAGGTACATGTCTTTGACCAGGAATCGAGCCCTTGACCTGACACTCTGGTGCACAGGCTGATGCTCTAACCACTTAGCAGTACTGGGCAGGACCAAGAATAATATTTTTAAATTTATTAAATAAAGTAAATATAATTTCAATAGGAAACCAATTACATTAAAATCTAATCATCAAAATATATAAGAAAATAAATTTGTGATATTGTAATATATCTGTTTCTTTACTAACACATTAAATAATAGTATCTATTTCCCCCCTTCCTTCTACTGTCTTAAAA
>NW_005871050.1:27352118-27383130 GCF_000147115.1 Myotis lucifugus | reverse complement strand
CGATATATATTATGTACATATATATGTTATATGTTGTGATTATTCATAGCTAGGTGATTTAAGATATTTGTTAGCAAACAAAGCAGATTACTGTAAGAATTCATAAAAGATAAGCCACATACTGGGGGAGAATACTTGCAAATCACATATATGGCAAAATACTTGTATCCATAATATACAAAGAACTCTTACAACTCAATAATAAGAAGGCAACCCAATTTTAAAATATGCAAAATAATCAATGGACATTTCTCCAAAGAAAAGGTGTAAGTAGATAATAAGCACTTGAAAAGATTCTTAAGACCACTAATCATTAGGAAAATGCAAATAAAAACCATTTCATATCCACCATGATGGCTATGATCAAAACCAGACAATGACAAATGTTGACAAAGGATATGGAGAAATAGGAATTGTTCAAGATTGCTGGTGGAAATGTAAAGTAGTATAGTCACTTTGGGAAACTGTTTTGCAGTTTCTTAAAAAGTTAAAGGTAAATTTTTTCAAAAGACCCAGCAATTCCATTCTTAATTATCTACTCAAGAGAAATAATATATGTGTCCATACCAAAATTTGTAGATTAATTTTCATAGCAGCATTATTCATAATAGCCCAAAATTCAAAGTGCCCAAATGTCCATTTACCGGTGAATGCATAAATAAAATGTGGTATAGCCATAATAAAATGCCTACTAAAAAAGAGTAAAATACTGGTACGTGCTGCAACATGAATGAACTTCAAGAGCATTATGCTAAGTGAAAGATGCCAAACACAAAACATTACATATTATGTGATTCTATTTATATAAAATGTCCAGAAAAGACAAATGTACACAGATAGAAAAGTAGATTCATGTTTGCCTGATGTTATTTGTGGGAATGGGGATTAACTGTAAATGAATATGAAGGATCTCACTGGAGTGATAACAATATTCTAAAACTGGATATCATTATAGGTGCACAGCTTGGTAAATGTACTAAAATAATTGAATTGTATAGATAAAATGGATGAATTTATGTTATGTAAATTATATTTCAATAAAGTTTTTAAAAGAAAAAGTGTGTAGAGACACAGCCCCCAGCAAGGCAAATACTCTTAATCCTAATAGTAGGATTTATCCATATCTGAATCACAGTGGAAAGAATCAATCTATGCAAGTTAAAATTTTAAGACAAAAAAAGGTATTTCAATCTGAACTTGATTTGAATGTGGCTTAAGGCATTTTACCTATGTTCTTTGCAGAAGAGACAACTGATACCTGTATTCTCCCCTTTGCCCGTTCTCCACCCAAATAACTCACCCAGTAGGCTTTGACTTTTAAATATGTTTGGTTGTATTAGAGCCTTTCCTGAAAGCAGATTTGGGAAGAAAATTGGAAACAAAACATAAGGACCCTAGCTACTTTGGGACACATTTTAACTCCTAGACATGTTGGCCTATGGTGAGATACGGATAGTTCTAGTTTTTTCTCTAACACAATGTATGCACTTGCAGATAATTACTGATCTTTAAGTATCCTATTTTTTAAGGAACTCAATGACTACCATTGTCTGAGAAAGTAAACTTCTAGAGAGTTAGAGAGACTATGTTTAGATAAACTTGTGTGTGCTGTGCCTTAGGCAGTTAACAACCAAAAACATTTTATGGATATTCGGAAATCCTAAGCTCTATCATATTCAAATAAATTGTGCAATAGTTCAACTGAATAAAGATCATCACTTCTTTAAAAGAAATTTAATGAAAATTCATTTATTAATCCTTGATTATAACATTTAGCTTTATATCCCTTTAATAAAGAGAACTGCTTTATAAACTCTGACAAAGAAGGAACTCAAAAGCACCTAAATCAGTGGTTCTCAACCTTCCTAATGCCGCGACCCTTTAATACAGTTCCTCATGTTGTGGTGACCCCCAACCATACAATTATTTTCGTTGCTACTTCATTACTGTAATTTTGCTACTGTTATGAATTGTAATGTAAATATCTGATATGCAGGATGTATTTTCATTGTTACAAATTGAACATAATTAAAGCATAGTAATTAATCACAAAAACAATATGTAATTATATGTATGTTTTCCGATAGTCTTAGGCGACCCCTGTGAAAGGGTCGTTCGACCCCCAAAGGGGTCTCGACCCACAGGTTGAGAACCGCTGACCTAAATGAATCTATCTTAAATGCTCACCAATATTCCATTATTGGCAACTTAACTCTCACAGTGAAGACACTTTTTCATAATGAAGCACAACATAGTTCCTGTCAATCTATTCACAATAGTTATTTTTTAATATCAGTCAAAGGAGGTACAGATAAATAAAATGTTTAAAACCATCTGAAAGGTAAAAAAAATTTTACAAACCCAGAGGATAAACTGCAATTGAGAGTAGAAGATGAGAAACGGGCAATATAGATGAGAATCCAATACAAGGAGTACAATGAAAAAAACAAAACAAAAAAAACTTCCCTTCAGAAAAGTCACCTTCTGAGAACTTACTCTGTGTATCTCCTCTTTCTCTTCCATTTTTTCAAAAAATTAAAGGAAGCAGCTCTGGACTTAAGGGAAGAAAGTACTGTCAGTGAACCTCAAGGTTGATTTTAGTCTTACCAAAGAAGATCACACTGACAGCAGGTGACTTTGTAGAACAATGAATAAAAAGCTTACCAAAGCAGTGTTTGATTTTGGAGACACACTTCATGTTCTAATAATTGAAGGCATCATCCTCTGCTGACTTATAAGGATATCAAGGGACAGGGTGCAGTGTGTGGGAAGTCTTCAGCTATTCAGAATAGTTTGTTAGTGTTTTTCCCAAAAGTACACTGAATATGATCAGCCAGAGTCTGAAAATAAAGGTTTCACTGGAGGGTATTCTGCTCAAGTGTGACATTTTCATAAGTGCAAGGTTCCTGGACAAATTGTTAACTAATCAAAACCTGGCATTTTCAATATATGTAGTATTAAGCCTCAAGGCAACACATAACTAAACTTGTATACTGGAGGAATCAGATGGAGAAGTGTGCAGAACCCTAGATCAATACATCTACTTACAAAGTCTAGAATTTACTTACATAAGAGCTGACATTCTGAGTTAAGAGGCCACAAAATGTTAAAAATCAAGATTCCTGGCATCATCCTCTTTTATTAAGGGAAACTATTTCACATCATTCTGATATTTTCTTGAAGACATATACCAGGACAATGTAATCATTTTTTTTCATAAAGGTATTATGTAATTTTAATTGGTTGAATTGTGTTGCTTTATAAATAGGATTTTAAAATATGTAAATTAGAGCCAATCAGTTAAAATTGTCAAAACCCACAAGGTAAATATTTTATTCATTTGTTATCTATATAGTGTATGGCTGGCTATTATTAAGAGGTTGTTTTTTTTAAAATAGAGAAGTGAAATAGTAGTCAATAATGGAACAACTTCATATTTGAACTCAACAGTTAACTTTATTTCTGTGAACATAAGTAGCTAGTGAGACTGGAAAACTGCAGCATCTCTGATTATTCAGAGCACACTACCTTTGGTAAATTATCCTAATAATTCCATTAGAGATCTCTCTAATTTCTGGGGTCCATTAGACTTTTCTTGAGCAAATGTCTACATAAATTCCTTTGCCTGAAATCACTAGTTGATTTTATGTAAGATATCTAAACAGTCAAAGGAGGAGGAGGGAAAGGGTCAGGAGAAGAGACTCATCGCTCTGGCCTATTAAATGTTAACTTTAAACTTTTTTGTCTATTCTAAACCACTTTAATTTTATGCATAAAATAACACACAAAGAAAACCAATAAAATAAAACATCAGGCAGAAATTGAACATTACCTAGTGTTATCAGTTCAGTTCAGGTAGACAAATCCAGATGTTGTCACTGTGTACTGCCAAAGGACTCACAAACAAATACTTAAGCTCAACTCCCATAACATTTGCGACACTTTCAAGTCCCACTCCTTATGCTCCCTTCAACTCTCAAATTTGTGTGCCAAATTCATGTTCTTGTAGACCAGGGAAAATTACATTTCTTCTGCCTCAGAGACTGATGCAGAGAAAGGCATCAGATGTCAGTCATCTCAAATCGTCCGGTAAAGGTTCCCGTGTCTCTTGTGTCTTCTACTTTTATTTTCCCAACCCATTACAAAGTTTTGGGACAGAAATATGTCTGATTCCCAAAGGCATTAGCCTGACACTCTGCTATTCCTCACTAAGAAGGAGGAATAGAAATGAGAGTGATGTGACCTACGTTTTGTGGGACAGCCCTCTGTAATCCCCCTAACACAAACACCAGAGGTGGGATGGGGTGGGGGTCAAAGGAGGAGGAGGGAAAGGGTCGGGAGAAGAGACTCACCGCTCCGGCAAGTTTCTCGCTCAGGCAGAACGTAATCAGGAGTAGCCACAACCTGAAACAGGAGGGAGTGTAAGTAACATGGGCTCTCTAGGCTCTAGAGTCCTGCGTCTGTCCACAGACACCCCCACCCTCTTTTACTGCCTGACCCCACTTTCTCTGCAATGACAGAACTACAAGTATGTATAGTCTCGGTATGGCAAAATAGTCCAAAGTAGGAAAGAGGAAAGGAGGTCGGGGCAGCAACAGCTCACCCACGGTGCATGCTTTCAGATCCTCCAGAGCAGCGTCCCAGGAGACTGCTAAGAGGCTCCGAAGCCCAGGCTCATCTGGGCTCCGCTGATGCTTGCAGGCTGCTTCCTTATTCAGAAGGACAGGGTAGGGGAGAGAAGTAGCTCACTTCGGTAGAAACTAAATTCAGCTCCTAGATAAGAAGTGCCCTAAAGGGAAACATGCTCAGCAGTGCCCGCTACAACTTGCCGCACTCAAAAGATAGTTCCCAGCACCAAGAGAGGAAGGAATGGAAGGGAAGGGGGCGGGGTTGTCTGCTGTCAATCATCCACCCTACCTTGGGCAGCCGGTAGTCTTTCTCATTTGGGGGAACCTCTACCACAACATTCCCACGCATCTCCACAGCTTCATGCACGGCTCATAGAGACCTATACTCTAAGGTGTAAGCAATTATGCATCACACATTCCCATGAGCCACTGTTAACTGTTACAACATAACTCACATATAGATTAGGCACGAGACTTTTATGTAGACAAGTGGGCCCCAACATGTCCTTTCAGGTTTGCCCAAATGCATACAACACTCATTCCAACCGATTTTATACTAAGCTCCTGGGAGGTAGGGGTGGTGGTGGTGCTGCTGCTGCTGGTAGTTCCTGGAGTTGTAAATCTACCCTAAACTGAGTGGAACATAAGGGTGAGTAGGACCCCATGAAATAGTTCTAAAGCCTTGAAAGACTCTAAAGTTATAAATTCTAGGATCCGAGATAACAGAAATGTTCTGAATAATTCTTCAGTAAATCCCTGTAAGACCCCAAGGAGTCCACATCCAAGTATTTTCTGGACGTGTTGGTACTTAAAAAATCTATATACCAAAATTTAAAAAAGTAATGCCCATGTCTTTTTGGGATACGTCTATACAACTGCCATCAACTCAATATAAATATTTCTAGTTAGGTGTTTGTGTTATTTTTAAGGAAAATTGCCTGACAGCTATTTAATTCTCTGTCCTAAGTCCCTCTGAAACATAACTATAATGAGAGTGAATAACCTTCATGCTAATTCAATATAAGAGGTAAATATTATGACATTCAATGTAGCTAAATAAAAATATATGAGTGTATTTCAATAACATTCAACCATACAATAATTACTAATATTTACTGAATGCTCCCAAATCTCATATATATATAGCTCCCAATAAAGTATTCACACAAATATAGGTATGTTCATTTTCTTAATTCTTTGATTATAAGCATATATTTACTTATACAAATGTATTTATATATTTCTAATATTTTCACATATTCTGTTGTATGTAGAAACTCTTCCCTGCCAACAGGTTGAAGAGAAAGAACACCAGCAGCTCAAGGAGCAGCGACCAAAATTTTTCTAATCATTAACAGTAAAAAGATCCGTTCTCCATGAGATCCATCCGCTAAAAAAAATAGTCCCAACTCAGGTCTATTTCTAATTGGCTTGGGTGCTCACACCAATGAGAGTTGAACTGGGCAGGGAAGAGTAGTATCCACGGAAAGTGCAAGTGGACGAATAGAAAAGCTTCTCGGTTACACTCACAGTGGTCAGTCATCTGGTCTGGGAGTTTCCCTCCCCCAAATAACTGAGCGTCACTCCCTCGCAGGTTGCTGCTGAAGGCTGTGGCGGAGTGATCCTCAAATTCCCCAGAGCTGATGGGGAGGGGGCGGTGCGGGGGAAGACAGGCAGGAAAGTAGATCTGTGGGATTTGCGTGAGGAAAAAGTTTGCAAGTCTGGACAGAAGGGAAAAGTACTCCCAAGAGACCGGCTTTGAGGAGGGGAGGGGGAGGGAAGAATAGCTTCTTCTTTTTTCCCCCTCCACTCTATAAAAGCTTCTTTCTCCTCACCTAAGCCGACCTGCACAATTGGGGCACCCTCGCTCTCCCTCTCAGGCTCTAGCTCTCGCCCAATAAACCCTCAAGATTATGTCAATTGGTCAGAGCCAGCCAGGGATTTCGTGTGGGTGCTGAAGGAGCTGCAGGAGCCGGAGAAGAATGAAACTTCGTGGAGTCAGCCTGGCAGCCGGCTTGTTCTTACTGGCCCTGAGTCTGTGGGGGCAGCCTGCAGAGGCTGCGGTAAGTCCTTCCTTCTCCCCGCAACCCCCCACCCTACCTCATCACCTCACTCTCATGCTGTAATCACTTTTTGTTCCCTTCCCTTCTTTTATCTTTGGCCTTGGCTAGGGAATTCAAATTTGTCTTCACTTGTTTAAGAAGAAACATTATTTAAATTTAACGCTGGTAACTCAAGCTTTCTGAAATTCAAGGGAGAGGTGTAAGTGTTTAAAAATAGGGCTGCTGGCTTTCCTGCAGCTAGCTGCTCTGGGGACTAGAGCAGAGCCTGGGGCAGAGAACGCAGGCTAATAGATTACTAGGCTCTGGTAGGTATTTAAAACTTGTCCTCCCCACCGTCAGTCAGCCCTGGGGTGTTTCCCAGCCTGCCTGCTGGCTAACCTTTTCACTAGCTATACCCAACCCACGCACTCTAAACTTTGTCTATAGTTTGATATTTTGGCTTTTCTAATTTCGAGCTTCCATCAAAGTGTTAAGGGCGCCCATTAAGTTTTTCCCTTTTCCCTTTCCTTAAGCAACTTGAACCTACCCTAACCTTTGGTCAGTAGAGCCTCTGTAGAGACTGTGTTCCCCATTTGGCATCCTTTTTGCAAATGCTCAGGTAACATACCAGGAAAAATAAAGTAAAGAGGATGGCCTCAGGCTTCCAGTCTTCTGAGATTTTTGTTTGTTTTTTTAAGTTCTGCGGTTTCGATTGTTGTTTACTTTTTTTTTTTTTAACTTACTAAGGCACCTGAACAAATTGAGAAGTTTTGCCCATCACCTATTTAAAGGAAAAGTTATATTTTTTCAAAGGAGAATGAGTGTTCTGATTAAAAGAGAGCAGAGGAGAATGCACATGTGAAATGACAGAGCAAAAAGTTCCACTCTGTTTTAGGAATATAGAGTTAAAACCTCTATAAATCTCCTAAAAGGGTATCTGGCTAGTCCCACCCACCATCCTTCTGGGTATGAGAGGCAGATGTAAGGAATGAATGGCTTTGGCAGAGAAAATGTTCTTCAGCCTAAAGCCCATCATCCCTAGTTTCACCTAACCTCCAAAGAGTTTAGAAAGTAAAATATCCCTGTAAGAATATTCAAGAAACTAATAAAAACAATTGCCTGGTGGGGAAAGTGGATGGTTTAGGAATAAAAGGTTGAAGAAAAAAAGAATTAAGTATGCATCAAATTATTTAAAAGTTATATTTAAGTGATCAAAATAAGTGGTTTTAAAAACACTTCAGTATGAGATCATGGCTTAGGCCTTCACATGGTTGAGTGACTATCAATTCTTTATATGTTATTGTTTATCTGGGTCCACTTTTAAGTTAGCTGTCTAGCTTCTCTATACACTCAGTATGACACAGATAACATTGCCCTTCTTCTATCTTCCAGAAAGTGTGTAGATAGGAAGGCTATCTTTCATGTTATTATAAGTACATCATGTAATTATGATAGCACATCTGTTGAAAAGCTATGTGTATAAAATATTTTAAATTATATTTGCCATAATTTATTCTCCATCAAAGTAGATAAATGACTTAAAATTGCTTTTTTGATTTAGAGCATTTTAATGGAGTAAGGTTTAGTCACTTAATAGTGCTACAGACTCTTGGATAAAAGTACAATTATTTTGTTGAAAATAGTTATTTTTAAAAACATCTTCTAGGTAGGTGCTTACTGCTTATGGCATTTGGCCCAGGGCAAAGATTTTATAGATATTTCATTAAATATTTCAATTTTTTCTTTTGACATTGCTATTAATAAATGTGCACCAGATACCAATCATATAGGTATGTACAGAAATACTATACATCAATTTATATTAAATCCAATTGTATTAAAAATGTGATTTCTTTTTATGGTTGACAACACTTGGCAACAAGCCTATTTTCTTGGAACTTTTTAAGATTAAGTGTTCATGAAGAAATTACAGAAGACACCATGGAAGGGTTTTTTGTTTTGTTTTCCTTTTTCCCTACGGTATAATTTTTTAAAATATATTTTTATTGATTTCAGAGAGGAAGGGATAGGGATAGAAACATTAATGATGAGAGAGAATCATTGATCAGCTGCCTCCTGCACATCCCCTACTAGGGATTGAGCCTGCACCCCAGGCATGTGCCCTGATCAGGAATCTAAGGATGATCTCCTGGTTCATAGGTCAACACTAAACCACTGAGCAACACTGGCCAGGCTCCTTCTATATAGTTTTTAAATAACATTTTATATTACATTTCTTTATCATTAGGGTATTGTGCCTTTAATAAAACCAGGGGTTTGTTTTTTCTGCTTCATGCATCAATATCATAGTTAAATGAATGTTTTAATCATCACAAAGTTATGAATGGTATCTGCTCTCCATACTAGTGGCGGGGATATTGGTGACCTTCTCCAGAGTAAACTGGTTGGTCGTGGGGCTGGTTGTTGATTGAAGTAGTCTAGTATTGGGACTTTTATAACAGGAAGAGCAGTGCCACTTAAATTGCTTTGTTTTTCAGTTAAGTGATTTCTTTATCTTTGAAGTCATGCCAAATGGGGATGTCACAAATATGTGGAACATTTTTTTAGGTAGAGTATATATTAGGTGGAATAAAGTAATAATGCTTATGCTGAAAGGTTAGCAGTAAGTGAAAAAAGCAGCTTTAGGTTGGAAAAGTAATATCCAGTGATGGAGATAACGTATTTTTATGTAAAGGTAATTATACCTGTACTGACTCACTGTCAGTAGGATATGCACCCCTTCTTTATGTATATGGTGTATAAGATTGCACTACCCCTACTGTACAAATGTTAGTAAGTTTTATGTGTATGTGTGTTCAGTAGATAGTTCTCTCTAATTTAAATGTACTATCTCCCTTGTGATCAGAGGCAACAACTCATTAAAGATTGTAGTGTGGTTCAGGGCCACGGAACAGTTTTTCCTCTAAGAAGTATACTGCTCAATAGAAAGAATTTGTCAGTATTGTTATCATAACTTACATTTTTGAGTGTTTACTATGTGCCAGGCAGTGTGCTAATATGCTGATATACATGGCCATCTTTAATTTTCACCAAAGACCTATGAGATATATACCATTGATGTCCCCACTTTACAGATCAAGAAGCTATAGGTCATAGAGGTTAATTTGCTGAAAATCACTTAGGTAATAAACTAGAGCTGGGAATTTGAATCAAGGCAGTTTGATTCCAATTTCTTTACCCTTAACAACTTTCCTATACTGCCTCCTTTGTATGTATGTACTCTATAGATATTTATTTGCTGTTCAGAGTATTTGGATCTCTGCTACTTTTTTTTTTTTTTAGTGAGGAAGGGAGAGACACTGGATTGAAATGGAAATGATAGAATGGGGATTACAGCTCTTCCTGCTGATGATAGGAGAAGTGGCATGGTATAATGCAAATAGATTTGGGCTTAGAATAAAATGATCAGAGTTTGATCTCTATAAGCATGTGTATATAGACAGAGGTAATTTAAAAGCAAACTAGAGCAATTGCTTATTGCAGGTTATATGATTGTATAAAATCACATATATAAAAGGTTAGATTTATAAAACAAATTTAATTAGTCATAGATGGTTATTTTGAGGAATGATTTGCCTTGTTTTTTTAATTAGTCGGTTTTCATAATAAATTTAATTATAGTGTACTTTTCAGATGTATTTTTATTATGACGGAACAGAGTATATTTACTTAAGATGCCCAGTTCATTTTTGTTGTTTTTACAAATTTACCTACTCATCATATCCAACTCAATGCACTCAACTATCTATATGTATTTTTGTGCATATGTTTATATATGTAACTGTTCTGTGACTGTGCAAGAGTGTGTACATAATTTCTAATGTGTTCTTATTTGTCTTTTGATGTCTGTATATGCAACACATTAGACTCTTTACCTTGAGTTAACTATGATAACTTGGTTAAGTTGTGTCTGCCAGGTTTATCCACTGTAAAGACACTATTCTTTCCCTTTGTAATTACAAAGTGAGAAAATCTTATGAGTATGTGGTGTGATATTGTGAGACAATGTAAATATCCTTCTCATCAAACTTTTGCCCACTAATTTTAGCATATATTGAGGATTCTGGCCTAAATGATTATTACTGTGATATTTGCCAAATGGTAATTTTCAGTTTTTAACATTTTTTTGCATTTAAAATTTAATTTTAAATGTAACAAATAACTTTACCTTCTCTGCTATTTATTTAGTTGTTTATTTATAGCAGTATGAATTTATGGATATTTGTTTTATTCTAAGTGTTATAATGACTTATGCTATTTTTACTTTTTTTTTCTGCTGAAGTTATCCCAGATTTGGCCAATAGGAGCCCTTTACAGTTGGCTCCTGTCTCCAAGGAGCTATAGTTTTTTAAATTGGGTAATTATATTTAGAGATCAGGATCTCCATGTTTGGAATGCTCATTGCTGCTGGGGTGTCATTACTTCTAGGCCTTTTCAGCAGACAAAACTAGGAAATATATGTATATATACACGGACATATACACACATCTATTTTTTAAACATCTCTCTCTATATGTGTATACATATACATATGTATATGTATACATATGTATATGTATACATATATACACATATATTTATATATATTTGTGTTTGTGTTAAAAACATGAATTTGTACTGATACTTCTGATTCCAGAGCAAGATCATGGAATAAACATACATTTTTGATATCATGGGATCTCACTGCTTTCTGGTATCCTCAGACATGTTTTGTGGATTTTGTGGAGGTCTCATAAAGAGTCTTTAAGAGCTTGGCCTTTGGAGTTAGACCTGCAATTTGAAGATGTATGACCTTCAGCCAAGTAGTACCCTCTGAGCCTTAATTTCCTCATTGGCAAAAGAGGACCAGTTGTATGTACCTAACAGATTCTTTTGAGGATAAAATGAGAGAAGTTATGTAAAGAATTTAGAATGGTACTTGGCACATAGTAAATGCTCAATAAATTTTCGATTTCATTATTGCCATTACAACTATTTATTGACTCACCATTTGTTGTTGTATTAACTCAAATTATCTGTCTGATTTTCAAGGACAATCATGATCTTTCCCTTCATGTAACCTTATTTTTCATTACCTTTTACAGTATACTCCCTCCATTGTAGCCTAGATGAGCTTTCTTGAGCACTACATACATATTTTGGCTCTTTATTAGAACACTATGGATGCAAATATTTGCTCAATTTCAGTATAATGTTTACATTAATTCAGCAGGTATTTATTCAGCAACACATAAGTACTTAAGAATTGTATTTATGTTATTCATGGACCTGTACTGTCCACAAAATCATTTTGTGTTAGACACAATGGATAAAACTAAATAAGATAGACAGGGTCCCTGCTTTCATGCTAGTGAGAAAAAATAAATAGCCCTTCTGTTAAAGTTTTTTTTACTATTATATCAATTGCTGATTTTATCCTCCTTTGAACACATGTGATATTTAGCCTCTTTCTCTCTAGTATCTAAATGCATTTTGTCCTAAAAGCATTTTGTTTCATGATACTTTATCTGTTCTCTCTATTAATTATAGCATCTGTGAAGGCAAGACCTGTATATTTGTTCATTCATTCAATTAATTTACATGTTGATTTGGTCTGATAACAAAAGTAATACATGATGTGTTGGAAACTTTGAATATAATATAGAACATTACACAGAAAATTATCTGTCTACAATTCTATCAACAGCACAGAAATACCTCTATTACTGGTTTGCTGATTTTCCTTCTTATATATCTAATCTCTTCTTTAAAAAATAAATTGGTGACATTACTGGTAATGTTAACCTTGGTCATTTGGTTAAGGTGGTGTCTGCAAGGTTTCTCCCCAGTAAAATTACTATTTTTCCCATTCAATAGTAGAGTCATCCTTATATATTCTTTAGTGAGGTGTATATTAGAATCTTTTGCCCATTTAAAAAATCAGGTTGTCTTCTTATTACTACTCAGTTTAAAGAGTTGTTTAAAAGACCTTTATCAGATAAGTGATTTGAATATATTTTTCCATGTCTATGACTTAGCTTTTCATCCTCTTAAAATCTTTTTCAGACCAAATTGATAAATTCCAATTTATCAATTTTTTTTTCTTTTATGGACATGCTTTGGGTGTCATACTTTGTCAAAATCAGTTGAGGCAAATTTTCTCCTATGTGTTCTTCTAGAAGTTTTATAGTTTCAGGTTTTACATTTAGGTCCACAGTTCATTTCATCTTAAACTTTGTATAAGGTAAGAGACATGTATCTAGGTTAATTTTGTTTTTGCATATGGACATCTGATTCTTCCAATGCCATTTGTTGAAAAGAATCCTTTCTACATTAAATTCCCTTTGCAACTTTATAACAAATGCATTGATTTTATTTGTGTGAATCTATTTCTGGACTCTGTTATGTTGTATTGATTTATGCTCTATCTTTTCACCAATACCATCCTGTCTTGATAACTGTCATTTTATATTAAGTGATAAAATCAGGTACGATGAGTTTTCCAACCTTTTAAAAAATTTCACAAAATTGATTTGTCTATTCTAGTTTCTTTTCATACAAATTTCAGAATCAGCTTAAGATCAGCAAAGAGGCACACAGCTGTGTAGCTTTTTATCTAATCCGAACACTCTTTTAATTCATGTTTAGACCATTCACATGTAAAATACATTAAAATTTACCTTCTTACTTAAACAATTAAAATAAAAAATAAATCAATTAAAATAAAAAAATTAGGATTAGTCTACATACAGTTTTATATATTAATGTTTTTCACTTATGAATCATGTTTTTGTGTTAGTAAAATTATTAGTTTTAAAATATTTAAATGATTGCATATAATTTATATTTATACACACCACAATTTACCTGTTCACTTTTATAGAATAATATATTTTTAAATTTCAAAATTTGAAAGCCATTTTAAGAAATACTGCTATGAACACTTTTTTATTCCCTATTTTATATTATCTTATTAGTACTTCCTCCATCATTGGGGAATTAGTGGCTTAAAGGCCATCCGTACTTTTAAAGTATCAATTACCATGTTATATCCTGCTAGATCAGCTGTTCTCAACCTGTGGGTCGCGACCCCTTTGGGGGTCAAATGACCCTTTCACAGGGGTCGCCTAAGACCATCGGAAAACACATATATAATTACGTATTGTTTTTGTGATTAATCACTATGCTTTAATTATGTTCAATTTGTAACAATGAAAATACATCCTGCATATCAGATATTTGCATTATGATTCATAACAGTAGCAAAACTACAGTAATGAAGTAGCAACGAAAATAATTTTATGGTTGGGGGGTCACCACAACATGAGGAACTGTATTAAAGGGTCGTGGCATTAGGAAGGCTGAGAACCACTGTGCTAGATAATACTATTCCCATTTTTATGTACAAGGAATTCGAGGCCCAGAGATTAGTTAAAAAACTTGTTGAAGGTCACACAGTTAATAAATGATTGCTCTAGAACAGTGATGGCAAACCTATGACACGCGTGTCAGAGGTGACACGCGAACTCATTTTTTGGTTGATTTTTCTTTGTTAAATGGCATTTAAATATATAAAATAAATATCAAAAATATAAGTCTTTGTTTTACTATGGTTGAAAATATCAAAAAATTTCTATATGTGACACTGCACCAGAGTTAAGTTAGGATTTTTCAAAATGCTGACACGCCGAGCTCAAAAGGTTCGCCATCACTGCTCTAGAACTTGGTAATGAGATTTTCCTCAGTCTCTATTTTATATACGACAGATAATACAGAAAAATAAATCCATGTTGAAAAGTTCAATAATTCTCACTGCCCTTTCCATTATCTCTTCCTGTGACTTGTTACTTGAGTTCATTCTAAAGATAGGCTCACCATCAGACCACCCTTTAATAACTTTTCGGTAATTTCTCAGGCGATTAGTCCTCAAGGACCTAAATTTTAATTTTTTGTACCATATGTGTGTCCCTACATTTCTCTTTTGGAAATAAGATGGTGCCTGCCTTCCATCAATACCTCCCCCACTTGCCTCTCCCTAGCTACAACAATGGTATAACATACTCCAAACCCACTGAAATTCCCTTTCCCCAAGGAGTTTTAGAATACATCTGAAATGGGAGCTTCTCTTGCCCACCCTCCCCAAACCCTTCTCCAGCCTTTACCACATAGCTACCCATAAGGCTTATATTTAAATAGCTGTGTTTTTACCTAGTTCTTTCCCTTGCTTTCATCTCTTCCTTAGTGATACTCCAGAACCTTCCCCTCATTAATTGCTAATTTATTTTTTCCACTTTGGGATGATACTATTCTATCTCCCATCTCCTTTTATTGATTTTAATAAGAGAGGAAGGGAGAGGGATAGAGAGAAACATCAATCGGCTGCCTCCTGCACACCCCCTATGGGAATCAAGCCTGCAACCTGGGTACGTGCCCTGACCAGTTATCACACCAGTGACCAATATATTGGTTCATGGGTGGACATTCAACGACTGAGCCACACCGGCCAGGCCCATCTCCTTTTTTAAAGAAGCGAACTTGTAAGAACATATGGAATGAAGGTTTTTCCATTCATCTTTTAAATTGATTTTGAAAGAGAGACAAAGAGAAAGAGACATCACATTTTTTTGTTCCACTTATTAATGCACTAGAGGCCTAATGCACAAAATTCCCTCAGCCCAGCCTGCACCCTCTTTCAGTCTGGGAGCCCTGTCTCTTTACTGCCTGTCTGCTCGCTGCTTCTTACCACTCAGCTGGGCGCTCCTTAGCGCTGCCACTGCCTCTGAGCTTGCCAGCCATGAGCCCTGCTTCTGGCTGAGTGGTGCTCCGTGGGAGCCACTGACCACCAGGGGTCAGCTCCTGTGTTGAGCATGTGCAGTGTGTGTCATAGTGAGCAGTCATTCTGCCAGTCATTCAGCTGTTCAGTTGATTTGCATATTAGGCTTTTATTATATAGGATTCATTGGTTGATTGTTTTATGTGCCCTGACTGGGGATCAAACCCACAACCTGGCATATTGGGACAACTGTGCTACCTGGCCAGGGCCTGCATTCATTTTTGTACCACTCTCACTTTACCTTCTCTTTCTGTTTCCTAGCTAGCTAAGTGACTTTATTGCCTTATGCCAGCATTGCAGTTTGTGCAATTCAAATTCATTCCTCTGCAAAATCACAAATTATTATGCATTATGGCTTTTCCAGGTGGCATTTGAATAGCTGAACTTTAAGCTTTTACCTGGTAAATGATAGGGCTCTGTTCTTGCCAAATTACTTTTCAGAATGGTTTTACCAAGTATACTCCTATCAGTAGTGTTTATGAGTACCTATGAGACAGTAATTTTTTTCTATCTAGTACAGTGACTATGGAATTGATGCTCAATAGATTGCTAGTTGGTCAGCCTGTTTAGTCTTATCCTCTAATGATTTTTCTTTTTAAAATGTAATCATTCCATTATTTCTTCCACTCTGACAACAGCAACCATGGGGTAGAACTAATTTTTGAAATATTCTCTCTAATTAACATTATAAATGAACCACCCAGCCACTTAACTAAAACTTCATTACAAAGATTCATTTTTAATAGCAGTAATTCTTGAGGATTTTGGACAGGTATCTTTAGTATAATCTCTAATACATAAGCTTCTCTCATTTTAACAAACCAGACTCTCATTGTATGCATCAATGCTTGAGTTTATTTACCTTTATAATCTGTCCAGGTCCAACTGTCCTTTATTACTTCAGCAGCTTCTGCTGGCCTTTAACTGAAAGTGTAGTCTGTGATGGTACCTGCTACATTATTGAAATGGGAACCCTAAATCCCTTGCTTTCTGCTAACCAAAAACAACCAAAGGCAAATGATATAAAATAAACAGACTTTTTGCTAAATTCAATTTTTAACTTATTTTTCTATCTTACTGAATCTGATTGTAAACATTAGATTTACTTATTAACTTGTAGAGAGACTTAAGCACCATTTATGAGTAAGTACTAGTCAGGTTAATGAAATTGGTTTTATGACAGTAAATTCTAAAATAGGACTTTAAGAAATTCTGTTGGCATTTGTATATCTTATAATCAAGGAAAATATTAATCTTTCTAGATATTATGAGAACTGGCTGATTTGCTTCCAAAATGTCTTATAGTATGTATGACATTAATCAAATATTGAAGGAAATATTGGAACTTTGGGTAGTGGGGGAGGAATTGTGTTAAGAGTGGGATACTAGTGAAAAATTGTTTAGTGTATTCTATATTTTGAACCCTACAAGACTTTGGTCAAGGAGATGAGGTCCTTCTCTTTCCATAATCTCATTATCTAATTGATGTGGTAAAACATTTCTGTGTGTGAAAGATAGGCATAATGGTGCCTTTTCATATCATATAGGTTGTTTTCTGTTATAAGTGGTAGAAAACAGAAATTCAACTGTCTTACAGTAAGGAAAATTTTTAGCTCGCATAACAAGAAGTTTGGAGGTGGAGTATATCCAAGGTTGACTAATTCCACCAAATGATGACCCAGTTTCTTTCCACTTTCTCCTTTGTCACACTCTGCCTATCAGCTCACTTTCTCAGATTAGTGTCCCTCATGCAAGATGGATGCTGCAGTTCCAAGGATCACATGCAAATACCACAATGTTTAGTACAAGAAGAGTATGAACTGTTCATTTGTGTCCCTTTTTATCAGCCATGAAAACTTACCAGGAGTCTTGCACCTCCACCCTGAAAATACCCCTTATATCTCATTGGTTAGAATTGTGTTATATGCATATGATTACAACAACCAGTATATTGGCAAGTGGAATCAGACCATAAAGGCAGAGTTATACTAGTGACTTACCTAACCTCCTTCCTGCCCCCAACAAAGCACATTGCTGCTTGGAAAAGTTGGACGATGGGAAATCTGAATAAAATCAAAGTTCTTTTAGGAAGAGGAAGTAAGAAAATAGTTCTTGCTTCATGACCTCATCACTTTGTACTCACGATCAGTTGAATAAAAGATTTGTAAGACATTGATATATTTGTTAAATGTAAGATGTTTCACTTAATAGGGAAATGAATGTTTTGTAGAGTTGTAAAATTGAAAGATGTTGACATTTTACATAATTATAGACATTTTAGAGCTGGAGAGACATTAAGGATCCTTTAGGTGAATAGTCCTCAAAGTGCTGTGTGTGGACCCCTGGGATTCCTGCGTTCCTATCAGGAGGGACATAGATATTTTAACAATAATATGAAGGCCATTTTGCCTTTCTCAATGTGTTGACATTTTCACTGGTGGTGGGTAAAACCGAAGGACTTGTATGCATGCATATAAGCATAACCAATAGACACAAGACACTGGGAGGGAGGTAAGAGCATGTGTTGGGGGGTAGGGGAGACTGGGGGGGGAGGTTAATGGGGGAAAAGGGAGACATATATACTACTATTTGTAATACTTTAAACAAAAAATATTAAAAAATAAAATTATGAAGAAAAAAAATTGCTAGAGCTGTGTACCAAATTGTCCTAGTATAGGCAGGCCTCATTTTGTTGCAGTTTGCCTTATTGTACTTCACAGATGTTGATTTTTTATAAACTGATAGCAAGGCCCTCTGTCAGAAAAAAATTATGACTCACTTGATTGCGGTGTTCTGGCACCAAACCCGCAATACCCCTGCAGTTGTATTTTTCATACTCTCAGGGAATAAAAAGCCATTCTTACCTAAGAACACCCTCATTGTAGCATTAATTTTATTAAATTTTGTCTCATTCCATCACCATTTATTCCTGATTTACCCTCTTCTACCTCCCCCACCCCATTTCTCTCTGGTAATCACCATATTGTTGTCTATGCCATGAGGTTTTTGTTTGTTTGTTTGTTTTTTCTTAATCCCTCCACCACTTCTTTTTAACACCTTATATGGCAAAATGAGGAGTATACACAAATCAATTCTGTATGTTGATGTAAGATTGTTTTTTCTAGGAAAAGCATGTGTGCAATTGTTTGAGTTGTGGTCTGAACTAGCTGATTTTTGCATGGAACACATTTTTACTTGAAAGATAAATTGAGGCAAATTATGGTTATTTAATCTTGGGTATTTGGCAGGCATTTTCTTGAAAATGAGCACAGCAAGTCTATCACTTCAAGGAAAACTACAGGCAATATTTGTTGCCAATCAAAAACTTTGAGATTTTCAAGTAAGAATTCAAACTTTAGAAAACTTACATCTCTCACTGTTAACTTTACAGCTTCCCAAAACTTAGCCTTTTCTAATGAGATTGGTAATTATATCAATATGTACGATTTTTGATATTGTTTAATAAAATGTGTTAACATTTAAAAGTTCTGCAAATCTCAGTGAACTAATATTTTCCAAATGACTAATGCATGATGTTATAAAATTACACATGGGTAAAAGATCCATTCAAAGGAAGATAGATCAATGAGTTTTAATGTAATCAATTATATAAAGTTAATTAATACGGTTTCATATTCTGTGTTACAATTAAACAAATAGTCTTCCACTTGTAGAGCTTTGGTATAATATCAAAGAATAGCCACAATTATCTTAAAAGACTATGAACATACTCTGTTTTCCAAGTATATAACTGCATTAAGCCAGATTTTCTTCATATTTTTCATCCACAATATATTGTAAGAGTGAATGCAAAAGCTATTATAAAGATCTAGCTGAGTTATATCAAGGCAGACATTAAAGAGATTTACCAAAAAAGTAAGACGATTTCTTTTCTCATTTTGTTTTGTTTTGAAAACTATAATTATTTATAAAAGTACATGATATATGTTAACATGCAATGACTAAATTATTGTCAGTTTTAAAGGAATGAATAAATAATTATTTAAATTACTACTCAATTTTATTTTATATGGCACATATTGATAGATATAATTCATATAAACAAAATTTCTTGGTGTTCTTACTGACTTTTAAGAGAATGAAAATGTCTTGAGACCAAAATTTTTGAAAACCACTACTTTATAAAGAACAACTCCATTTTATAGGAAATTGTTCTGATTGATGAATGAGGCAATTAATTTGTTGCAGAGGCAGAGATGGAATCTTATTCTAGTCATCTTGCCAGTATACTAAATTAGTTTAAGGATTGGTGAGCTAATAATATAATTTTGTAATTGTATTCATCCTAGTAGATGAATAAATGGAGATACTAGACTCGTATGTTTCCTACCATCTTCAGTCTAATTGCCAAATAAGAAAAAATCTCAATATATAAATCACAGAAGAGGACACACTAATGAAGGAATACACTGAGCTTAGATTATAGTTTTTTTAAAAAAATTCTATTGAATTTATTGGGTTCAACATTGGTTAATAAAATTATATAGATTTTAGGTGTACAATCCTATACCATCTGTATATTGTATTGTGTGTTCACCACCCCAAGTCAAGTTTCCTTCCATCACCATTTATCCCTCCTTTACCCTTTTCTACCTCCCCCACACCTTTTCCGACTTGTAATCACCCAAAAATAAAATAAAATTAGTAATTTTTAGATACTAATTTGGAAAATCCATGAAACCAGAGTTTTTGTCTTGATTTCTTTGTATTCACCACACTGTATATAGTTGGTTCTCAGTAGCTAGTTGTTGAATCAATTTTGAATTTAGGCAAAGGGTAGATTTATTTGGATACCACCAAGAGGCAAGACATGGAATCAGTGGGTTAAGTTACAGGAACTGTTCATGTCAATAATTTTCTATTGAGCTATTTAGAAATGGCATTGCCTGATTTAGGAAGGGAATACCAAGTTCTACTCCCATCCCCTATCTTCAAATAATCACTGATCTGCATTTTGTACCTTATTTTTATTTTCAAGAGTTATACGTAAATGAAGTCATATGGTATGTCCACTTTCTTTGTTCTGGCTTCTTTCTCTCTGCATCTGAGATTCATCCAGGCTGTGGTGAATATCCACAATTCATTATTATTATTATTATTATTATTGTTATTATTTAATTATTTTATTGATTGATTTTACACAGAGAGGGAAAAAGAGAGGAAGGGGGAGAGAGAGAGAGAGAGATTTGTTGTTCCACTTATTTATGCTTTGATTGGTTGGTTCTTGTATGTGCTCTGAATGGGGGGAAGGGGTGGGGCAGGAATCAAACCCACAGTGTTAGTGCATTGGGAGGATGCTACATTGGGAGGGCTATAGTTCATTATTTTCTTGCTGAGTAGTATTCCACTGTATGGATATAGTAGTTTGTTTTGCTATTCACCTGTTAACAGACATGTTTGTTGCTTCCAATTCATTGCTATTACTGGTAAAGCTGCTGTGAACATTTTATTTTTGCATTTTAACACTTATTTTATTTTTTTAAAAAATATTTTAATTGCAGGTAACATTATATATATATATATAATCTTCAGGTGTATGGCATAGTGGTGAACAGCTCAATTATTTTTTAACAATTGCAAATCAAGATATAGAACATTTCTATTACCCCAAACTCCATCATGCCCCTTCCTTTTCAGTGTGTTTTGTGTCTTCTATAAGAAATCTTAGAACTCCAAGGTTCCCAAGATATCATATGTTTTCTTCTAGAATCTTTATAGTTTTAGAGTTTATCTTTAGGCCCATTTTTTTCTGATGTAACCAGTTTTTCCAGTACCATATATTGAAAAAATCCCTTTTTAATTGAGTTGCTTTAATGACTTAATTGAAAATCAACTGAATGTATATGTATAGGCTTAGGTAGGGACTCACTAGTCTGTTCTGTTTATGTTTGTCTATTCTTGTGCTAATATCACACTTGCTTAATTTTTTGGCATTATAATAACTCCTTAAATCTTATAAGTCCTTTAAATTTATTATTCTTCAAGATTGCCTTGACTATTTATTCCATATAAATTTTGGATTCAGAGGTGAACCAAGATGGCAGCATAGGTAAACGCCTGTACTTGCTGCCTCCCAGAACCACATCAAAATTATAACTAAAACACAGAACAACTATCATCCAGAACCACAGTAAAGCTGACTGAGTGGAAGTACTATAACTACAGAGGTAAAGAAGAAAGCACACTGAGACTGGTAGGGGGTGTGGAGGTGCAGAACAGACAGGTCTGGCACCAGTGTGTGCCACTTTTTTAATCTGGAGGAAGATCACCTCTGCGAAGGCCCCTGGAGGAACAAGGAGTCCCAGCCCCACACTGAACCCCCAGCCCAGGGTCCCAGAGCTGGAGAAAGAAGTCCCTATGGGCTGTAAGAACTACGGACTGTAAAAAGCATTGCGGATTGGGGCTGAGTGACACACAGGCTGCTGGTGACCCAGCTGCTCCTCTTAAAAGGCCGGCACCACGAACTGAATTTACAAGCTCCCACTTCCTCTGAGCTCCATTCCAGGGTGAAGCTCTGGGGGACCCAGACACATATGGGGAGAAACTGGACTGTCTGGCATCGAGGCAAGAACTTGGGGGTGGCTTTCTTCTAGATGGAGGTGCTTGCAGAGGTCATTGTTCCCATGCTGGGATCTCCCTGGTGCAGGGCTGACTGGCAGCCATTTCTGTTTGCTCTGTCCTGGTGATTTCCTAAGACCCTGGCCCACCCAATTTACAACCCCACCCAAGCTGTGGGCAGCAGCCTTTGCATATGAATGGTCTGTCCTTTCTCAGCCTAAAACCTGTCAAACAAGCTGCAGCTGGGAGCCCCAAAGCTATCAATAAAAGACCCAGGAACTGGCACAAGCACCAGCCTGCCTTGCTTCACAGCTGGGCCTTGCATGGACACTTCCAAACCCGATACAAAGAGGAGGAATCTGCAGATCTCTCTGTAGCTCCTGCTGGGTGGCCCCTGGCAGTGGCTGACTTTGCACCTCCCTGGAGACCCAAGAGCCAGTGTACCCAGTGGTCAGTGTGAGACCATACCAGATTACAACTCTTCACATCCATAAGAGACACACTCAAGGAGCAGACTCAGTGAGCACCAAAGCCCCACTGAAGCAAGTCCTGGTCCATAAGGGTGTCTCCTGCACAGCAGCTCTCCCACTGTATCCACAGCTGGTTCCCACAACCAATTGACCTGGAGGTCAATTTCTCACAGTGACACCAATAGCAATCAATGTAAACTACAACAAGAGTGTGCACACAGCCCCAAAAGGGGTGCACCAAGTGTGTCCACCTCAGGTGACTGTGGAGGCTGAGCCACTGGGCTCTATAGGACACCTACTACACAAGGCCACTCTATCAACTCAATGAGACCTAGCAACTACCCAATACATAAAAACAAGCACAGGGAAGCAGCCAAAATGTGGAGACAAAGAAACATGTCACAAATGAAAGAAATGGAAGAAATTAAACTACTGGATATAGAGTTCAAAACCACAGTTATAAGGTTACTCAAGAGTCTTCTAGAAACCTCTGAGGAACTTAGTGAGACCTTCAAGGATCTTAGTGAGAATGCCAAAAAAATTGAAAAGGACCAGTTAGAAATTAAACATACACTGACTGAAATAAAGAATAATATACAGGGATTCAACAGTAGACTAGAGCCATGGTTGGCAAACTCATTAGTCAGCAGAGCCAAATATCAACAGTACAACAATTGAAATTTCTTTTGAGAGCCAAATTTTTTAAACTTAAACTATATAGATAGGTACATTGTTATTAACTTAATTAGGGTACTCCTAAGGCTTAGGAAGAGCCACACTCAAGGGGCCAAAGAGCTGCATGTGGCTCGCGAGCCACAGTTTGCCGACCACGGGACTAGAAGATCCCAAGAATCAAGTCAATGATTTGAAATATGAGGAAGCAAAAAACACCCAACCAGAAGAGCAAAAAGAAAAAAAGAATCCAAAAATATGAAGATAGTGTAAGGAGCCTCTGGGACAACTTCAAGCATATCAAGATCCTAATATGGGGGTGCCAGAAGAAGAGTGATAGCGAGATATTGAAAACCTATTTGAAGAAATAATGACAGAAAACTTCCCCTACCCAGTGAAAGAAGTAGACTTACAAGTCCAGGAAGCACAAAGAACCCCAAACAAGAGGAATCCAAAGTGGGTCACACCAAGACACATCATAATTAAAATGCCAAGGGCAAAAGACAAAGAGAGAATCTTAAAAGCAGCAAGAGAAAAACAGTTAGTTACCTACAAGGGAGTGCCCATAAGACTGTCAGCTGATTTCTCAACAGAAACTATGCAGGCCAGAAGGGAGTGGCAAGAAATATTCAAAGTGATGAATAGCAAGAACCTACAACCAAGATTACTCTACCCAGCAAAGCTATCATTTAGAATTGAAGGTCAGATAAAGAGCTTCACAGACCAGAAAAAGCTAAAGGAGTTCATTACCACCAAACCAGTATTATATGAAATGCTGAAGGGTATTCTTTAAGAAGAGGAAGAAGAAGAAAAAGGTAAAGATAAAAAAATATGAACAACAAAGTGACAACAAATACATTTCTATCAACAAGTGAATCTAAAAATCAAATGAATAAAAAATCTGATGAACAGAATAAACTGATGAATGGAATAGAATCAGTGGCATGGAAATGGAACAGATGATGATTCTGAGAGGGACGGGGGTGTGAGGGGGTGTGGGAAGAGATTAGACAAAGATCTTATATGTATGTATGCATTACCTATGGACACAGACAATAGGGTGGTGAGGGCCTGGGGCGGGATGGGAACTGGGTGGAGGGGAGCTATGGGGGGAAAAAAGAAGGACATCTGTAATAATCTCAACAATAAAGATTAAAAAAAATTTGGATTCATCTTGTAAATTTATACTAAGAAATCTTTTAAGATTTTTATAGGGATGGCAACAATTGTATGTATCAATTTAGGGATAATTGAAATCTTAAAATTATTGTTTTTTTTCCAATACATGAACACAGTTCATGAACACAATACATGAACACAGAGACGGTTTCTGGGTTCCTGTCAATACAGTACATCTCCTCATTAATTCAGATATTCTTTAATTACCTTCTTCATAGAAGTCATGCGCAGCATTTGTTCAACTTCTTCCTATGCATATGCTTGCTTCTACATTAAAGGATATAATCTTTAAAATTTTATTTTCAGTTGCTGTTGCTAATATATAGATATGTAATTCACTTTGTATTGATATTCTTATCCTGAGATATTACTATTTTTTCTTTTTGAGGTATGATGTACTTATTGTAAAATTCACCCATTATATGCACAGTTCCCTGAGTTTTGAGAGTTGCATGCAATAGTGTAAGTGCAGTCTATAATCAAGATATAGAACAGCATTGCTGAATTATTCGTTATATCTAGTAGTTATTTTATATTTTCCATGTACATAATCATATCATCTGCAAATAAAGAGAATTATACTTCTTCCTTTGAAATCTATATGCCTTATTGCACTGCCTAGGACCTCCCGTACAAGTTTTATAAAAGTGATAAGAGAAGACCTCCATTTTTGCAGGGAGGATATTAAATATTTCATGCTTGTGCTAGCTTTACGTTTTCCATAGTTATAGATTGAAGAGGTCCTTCTCCATTCATTCTTATTTGCTGAGACTTAAAAAAGAGTTAAAATTTTGTCAAGAAATAATTTGTACCTATTTAAACAGTTGTGTTTTCAAGAGCTCAGCTGACCTGCTAGGTGTCTGAGTAGCCAATTAAAACAAGCCAAAATGAAAGTAACAGGCAAGCTTATAATTGCTTCCTGTGATTGTATAAGAAAGAGGCTAAACTAGGGTAAGTGCCAACTCCTACTCCCACTTACATTTTTCTCCATACAGTGGCTCTAGATCAGTGGATCAGTACAGATTTGAGGGGTCAAGTTGTGTCACTGAAGGTGTCTCAAACAAAAAGTTCCATCAGTTTTATGGACCTAGGGGCCTAGGGGAGGAAGGGAAGAAAGGTTAGGAGTGGAAATATACTGAGTACTGAGAGTGGAGAAAAGTGTATTCAAAATTTTCCCTTACTTCCTCTGCTATGAACATGAACAAGTTTTTGTGTGGACATATGCTTTCATTTTTTTGGGGTAAATATCAAGAAATTGAACTGCTGGGTTATATCAAAATTTATTTTTAACTTTACAAGAAACTGTGAAATTGTTTGCCAGAGTGGTTTTACTGTTGTACATTCCACCAGTGTTTATAAGTTCTAGTTGTTCCTCAAATGCTATCGGTACTCTTAATTTTAGCCATTTTGCTATCTAATTATTGCTATCTCCTTGGAGTTTTGTTATAGCTAACTTTTTATTTATATCCCAACATTTACTATCTTTGGTGTATTGTTCTGTGAATTTTTGATAAAAGCATACAATCTTGTAACCACTGCCATAATCAAGATTCAGAACAGTTCCGTCACCTAATATTTCCTAATGCTGCCCTTTATAAATAACTCCTCCACTTAACCACAGTTCCTAGTAATCATGCATCTATTTTCTGTTCCTATAATTTTACCTTTTTTATAATGTCATATATATCAGATCATCCAGTATGTCACCTTTCTTTTAAATTTTATTATTTTTTTCAATTACAGTTTGCTTTTAGTATTATTTTGTATTAGTTTCAGGTGTACAGCATAGTGGTTAGGTAATCATATACTTTACAAAGTGCTCCCCTCAGAATTTCCAGTACCCATCTGGCACCATACATAGTTATTAGGATATTATTGACTATATTTTCTATGCTATAACGTTTTAAGTCTAGCTTTTTTTTTCTTTTAAGGTAATAAATTTGAAAATTATCCATGTTGTGTACATCAATAGGCCATTTCTTTTTTAATGTTTTTTTAAAATAATTAAGTGGTAACAGCTCTATATATTCTGGATATAGCATCTTTGTCTGATATGTGCATGTTTTGTAGTTATGATCTCTTATTTGGTGACTTTTCATTTTGTTAATTGGCATTTTCAGAGAATAAAAGTTTAATAATTTTTTCTTTTGTATTAAACATTTTTTGTTGACATTATTGCAGGTATATCCCCTTTTTCCCCCTTTGCCCACCTCCACTCACTCCTCTCCCCCTCCCTTGGCCTTCAACAAACTATTGTGGGTGTCCATGGCATCATCCACATGGTCCTTCATTAACAACTCAAGATCCTTAACCGCCACTCCCTGAGGAAGCTCCTGGAGGCCTGAGGCAGGCCGGGTGGGTGGACTTTGGTAGACATCTGGCAGATAAAGGGTGTCTCTCCTTCCTTCTATGGCCCTTGGTTCTGACATAATGTACAGGCATGGAGCAGACCCTAGCCTGTTTTCCTTTCTGGGTTCCTATCATCCTCTCTGATATTCTTGGGAATCATAATCCTCCCCTATGCCCCTAGCTCCATAAAAGTGAAGGAACTTTTTCTATTCCCCTTACTTGTTAGGGTCTTTCAATAAAAAGCTGTCAAAATAAAAAAAAAGTTTAATTTTGACACAGTCTAGTTTATCACCTCTTTCTGGTTATGGCTTTGTTTCCTTTATAAGAAATCTTTTACCACTCCAAAGTCACTAAAATTTCCTTCCAGGTTTGCTTATCAAAGTTTTTCTTTTTTTATTGGGTTAGCTTTCAACCCATTTAGTTATTTTGTGGTGTTTGATAAGGGTGCTGGTTCAGTTCCTCCCTCCCCCATGTGTTTAGTTCCAGCACCATTGATTGAAAAAACGATCCCTTCCCCATTGAATTGCCTTGGTACGTTTCTTGGAAATGAATTAACCGTGTGTGTGTGGGTTTATTTTTGGAGTCTAAACTGCTCTATTCATCTATATTTTTATCCTTATGCTAATACTACACTGTCTTCATTACTGCACTTTTATAATAAGGCTTGAAATCAGGTGGTGCTAATTCTCCAAATTTGTTCTTTTTTCAATATTTAGATCCTCTTCCTTCTTCATTCTATTCCTCTTTTTCCTCCTCCTATTTCTATTTCTATTACTATTCCTATCCATCCTCCTCTGATCCTTCTTCTCCTTCCACTCTTTCCTTGTATTTCTATATAAATTTTACAATCAGGTTGTCAATTCTTACAAATAAAACTCCTGGATTGTGTTTAATCTGCAAATGATTTTGGGGAAATTTATGTCTTAACAATACTCAGCATTCAGATAAATTAACATGGTATACCTTTCTGTTTATTAAAGTCTTTTTAACATTTTCTCAGTAATGTTTTAAACTTTCAGTGTGTAGGTCTTCTACATACTTTGCTAAGTTTATCCCTAAATATAAATGTGTTTGAATAGAATTATTAATTGAATTATATTTTATTTTCTATTTTTAATTATGTGTTGTTAGCATATAGAAATATAATTGATGTTTTCTCTTGGTCTGTATACTGCAATCTTATTAAATGAATTTGTTATTTTTGGTAGCTCTTTTATGGTTAACTTAGAACTATTTACATACATGATTATGTATTCTCTGAATTAAGAAAGGTTTACTTCTTCCTTTCTTGTCTGCATACTCCTTTACCCCCCCCCCCCTTATTGTTAATATCTTTAGGAGAATGTTTGATATAATTTTGAGACCACAGTCTTTGGTAACTTTTTTCAATGTCTGAAAACATTTGTTTCACATATTTTGTAGTTTTTTGGTTGTTTATGACAAGAGAGCAAGTCCAGTAGCAATTGTTCCAACATAGCCTGCTTTTGTTTTTCTGCTTTCATTTCACTTTAGTGAACATTTTTGAACGAAATTGTTTGCATTTCAGACTATTTCCTTTGAGCAGACTTCTAAAACTAGATCTTGTCATCTATATACATATATCTCTATCATCTATCTATCATCTATCTATCTATCTATCTATCTATCTATCTATCTATCTATCATCTATCATCTATCTTTACCTGCCTATCTCCCTACTTACTGATTCATCCATCTGTCTACACCTATAGTGTAGAAATTACCTCAGGAGCAGTGATCATATTTTCTACTTCTTTTAATACTTTATGTCATCTAACCTTTCATTTAGTTAATGGAAAGTAAAGTTTTTGTGATTAATTTTCTCATACACAAAATATCCCTTTAATCACAGGGTAGAGATATTTCTGGTCTTCCCTATGAAGTTTAAGGGAAGAGAAGACTAGGATTATTACCATAGTTTTTATTTTTTATTACCTTATTTTACTTCATTTAACTGTCATTTCTCTTTGTTAATGCTGCAGGAAGCAAATAAATAAATAAATAAATAAAATACTTTAGAAAATATACAGTAAATTTTATTTAAACATATTTCCTTTTTATTGAAATTATTGGGGTGACACTAGTTAACAAAATTATGCAGGTTTCAGGTGCATAATTCTACAATACATCATCTGTACACTGTACTGTGTGTTCACCACCCCAATTAAGTCTCCGTCCATCACCATTTATCCCCCTTACATCCTCCTTCACTCCCCCATCCCAGCAATCAGCACACTATTGTCTGTGTCCATGAATTTTTATTTTGATAGGAGGAAGGTTTTATTCCTAACTTTCCTTCATTTTGACTTAATTTTATAGGAGAGATGTTTGAACTCAGTAGGAAATGGCCTTATCCATTTTGAATTAATTTAGTTTCAGGAAGCCCTGTGAAATATGAAGCATTTACAGTAGTTCTCTTTTTATTTGTGGTTTTGCTTTCCATGGTTTCAGTTACCTTTGGTCTGAAAATATTAAATTTCCCCATTTATTGACATTGTCTATTCCTGACATCCAACAGTGGACATCGTCATGGCTCAGCGATTCAGGATGCAGATGACCCTCCTTCTATCATCATCAGGTTAATAGTAGCCTAAGGCTACATCACAATGCCCACATCATTCATTTCTCTTCATCTCAACAAGTAGGTACTCTGTTATCTCACATCATTACAAGAAGGGTGAATACAGTACAATAAGATATTTTGAGAGACCACATTCACATAATTTTTATTACAGTATATTGTTATAATTGTTCTATTTTATTATTGTTATTGTTAATCTCTTCCTTTATAAAGTAAAGTTTATTACAGGTATGTGTGTATAAGAAAACGTAGAGTATATATAGGGTGCAGTGCTATCCATGGATTCAGGCATCCACTTGGCACATACCCCTTCAGATAAGGGGTACTGCTGTACTTAAACTTTAGCATTCCTAGCTGCCTACAAATGAGCCAATTTGTTCTAGTTTTAAGGTCATGTTAATTTTCATAGGTTTGTTTCAAAATGAAGGACTTGGCTCCTTTTATGCTGTGATTCTTAAAATGGAGGTATGTAAAGGGCAGGGAAATGGGGACTGAAAGAGACTTTGCGTGGGGCAGTGGGCACACAATGCAGTGTGCAGATGATGTTTTGTTGAATTGTGCACTTGAAACTTGAATGTTTTTGTGAACCAATGTCATCCCACGAATTTCAATAAAAAATAAGCTATACTAGTACATTTTTTTCAGATTGAGGGTATATTGAAAGTTTTTCCTGTCTGGCAAAATTTATCTCCCTAGGTTGTGTATTCCCCCATCACCCATTACTTTCACTTTTTTCTTGCAGTTCTTATGGCCAATTGAATTCTTGGGTTTTTAAAATCATTTTTACTTGAGTGAGTATACTCAATTTTTAGTAATTTGGTTAATAGTGAATAAATACATTCTTAGCTTTTACCTCTCCCAATTCTATTTGCTTGCTTATCTTTTTTTTTTTTAATAGATTCTACTAGGGGCCCGGTGCACAAAAATTTGTGCACTGGGGAGGGGGTTCCCTCAGCCCAGCTTGCCCCCTATCACATACTGGGAGCCCTAGGGGATGTCCTACTACCTGCTCCCTGCTCCCCTTGGGGAGCAGGCCTAAGCCGCAGTCTGGCCTCCCTTTGTGGAAGGCAACCGGGCTGATCAGGGGAAGGCACCAGCCCCATCACCCCGCTGCTGCAGCCACTGCCAGTCACCGCAGCCACCAAGGTGTTTTCATCAACACGGACTCCAGTCCCTTTACCATGAAAAAATGACAACTTTCTTTAGGCATTTTCAAGAAGTGTCTTTCATAGGATATGACATTTCTTTCTTTCTTTATCCTCACCTGGGGATATGTTTCCATTGATTTTTAGAGAATGTGGAAGAGAAAGGGAAAGACAGAGAGAAACATCAAAGTGAGAGGAACACTTTGATTGGTTGCCTCCTGCATGAGCCCTGACCTGGGCCGGAGCCAGGGAGGAACCTGCAACCTAGGTACATGCCCTTGGTCAGAATTGAACCCAGAATCTGCGTTGGGCAGGCCGAGGCATTATCCACTGAGCCAAACTGGCTAGGACAGGATATGACATTTCTTAACCCTCCAGCAGCAGACCTTCATTTTTTTCTCCAGGAGTGTGGTAAAAAAAACCCTAGATCACTTTTTGGACTCTTATTACCCAAGTTACTAAGAATATTACCAGTGGCATACAGGGAGCTTAGCCAATGAGCAGTCAGAAAAGGTG
>NW_005871050.1:27286411-27351348 GCF_000147115.1 Myotis lucifugus | reverse complement strand
CAGCCGATCACTGGCTGGCTCCTCCCCAGCCCAAGCCTAAAGCCTCTGGCCAAGGCTTTAGGCCTGGGCCAGGGCACCCCCAGCTCCCCTCCGCCGCCGCCATCTATGATCGCTAGCTGGCTCCACCGCGGTCGCCCCCCCCCCCCCCCATCGCCGCCATCAACCATCGCTGGCTCAACGATCGCTGGCTGGCTCCTCCCTTACCCAGGCCTAAAGCCTCAGTCTGTGGCTTGGAGCCGACATATGCAAATTAGCCGCCATCTTGGCTGACAGTTAATTTGCATATACTCACTGATTAGCCAATGAAAAGGGTAGCGGTCGTACACTAATTACCATGTTTCTCTTTTATTAGTGTAGATTGATTTTCCACAGAGAGGAAGGGAGAGAGATAGCGAGTCAGAAACATCGATGAGAGAGAAACATCGATCAGCTGCCTCCTGCACATCTCCTACTGGGGAAGTGCCCGCAACCCAGGTACATGCCCTTGACCGGAATCGAACCCGGGACCTTTCATTCCGCAGGCCGACGCTCTATCCACTGAGCCAAACCGGCTTCGGCATGCTTGCTTATCTTTTGCAGCCTATGTAGGCATTCCATTTTTCTCTACAGTTGCAGAAAAACTTCTTTTTGTTATAGCACAAGCTTATTAGACCTTATCACAGCCTTCATGCCTTCTTCATTTGTGCATACTGTGTAATGGAAAAAACCACAGACTAATGTAAAATAACAAGTGAGGTTAAACTGAGAAAGGTCATCTTTCTTAGAGGCTGAAAAAGAGGGTCATCTTCAGGGATTTGCATTTGTTTCTCTGACTAATTTGACTGATATGTTTGAATTTTCAGATTGACAACCCTTATATTAAAAACTTGGATTTATAAACTGATCTATATCCTGGAAGAGTTTCACACTCATATCCTTATTTTTTTTCTGTACACTGTGATACCCAGATAGGGAAAAGGAAGTATCTTTTTCTTCAGATGGTTAAATCGTTATGATTTGAAATTGACAATACACTATAAAACAAAGGTGAGTTCAAAATCAGGTCTTCATGATTTTCCTGAGGCAGTGTACACATTATATTATCCAGGCTTTATTTTAAAATCAAGTCCTGATTTAATTATAAAAAATGAAAGTATTCAGAGGTAAGAGCGATTAAGACATTTCAGATTATAATCTTTTTCTTAGTTTTGCTTACATGTCTACTTATTCATCAGTATGTATTCTTACTTCCTGGTACTTAAAAATTCTGTAAATATTTTTATTGAGTTCAAATATTTATGAAATTATAAATTATTATAGAAGACAAGAGTATAGAATTAGATTCCCATTAAATCACAATGAATATAAATGTGTACTCAAAGGAACAATAACTTGGTTTGTTTTGAGCAGAATACTCAAGGGCCTAAAGTTTCATCTTTCCCTATCATTGTCCTAAAAAATGCAACATCAGCCTAAATATGATTTTTTTTGTATTAAAGTAGGACTTCTCTATGACAAATGTTTATTCAAAATTAAATGGAGAAAAAGAACTTAGGAGATGATCGTGAAATTATAGGTCCTTTTTAATTTTTATTTATCTGTATTTTCTCAGTAATCTATAGTACATGCTTATTACTTTTGCAATGAAAATGTTTTAAAAGTATTTATTTTTAATTATTTATTGTTGAAAATATTACAGGTGTTCCTCTTTTCCCCCCATTAACCACCTCCACCCCACACCTGCCCCCCGAGGCCTTCATGGCACTATTGTCTGTGCCTATGGGTTATGCATATATACATAAAAATTATTTGGTTAATTTCTTCCTGTCCCCACTCCCCCCTTCCCTCTGAGATTCCTCAGCCATTTCCATGCTTCTGTGTCTCTGGATCTATTTTGTTCATCAGTTTATTTTGTTCATAGTTTATGGCTCTATATTTCAACATTTTTTGGATTTAAAAAATTTAACAACATATTTTACTCAACTAATTTTTATGCCATCATTCTTATTAAGGAAAAGAAGGCTAGGTGAATTGATGATAACTAAAACATGATTTTAGTATTTTACTAATCATTTCAGGTCAATTTTAGAGTGTTTCTTTAGCTGCCTTTCTTAAAGTAGAAATTCAGTGGGGTTTTTTTTTAAAGTAAAAATTTCCAGATGTTGCCAGTAATAATAACACAATGCCACTAATAATTTTGTCATTGAGTACAATGAAGAGAAATCATCTTTAAATTGTATCCATTCTCCCATATAAAGGGTAACATGTATTTTCCTTTCCTTTTCCCCACTGAGTGATAAACATCTTTCTACTTTTCATGTTATCAACCCAAAAAACAGTGATTTTGAATGCTGGAGACAACTATTTTCACTTATATTTGGAGCAAAATGTGTAATGTATGTATGAAATCTGTGATTTTATTTTAAGGCCTTGTGAATGTATCTAAAGTCTTTATATAAATTGGCGCAAATGTTGCTATAAAATACAAATACCTTTCTGGTAAAAAAAAAAAAGGAAGAATTTTAAACCTGTATAATTTAGTTGAGTGTTTTCTGATTGAATTGGGAATATTCAAGATTTATAAAGTATTATAGTATATAGTAAGTCTCTAATAAACATTTATAAGCTCTATAATTTATTCCAAAACCTTGATAAAAATACTTTAACTAATATATGCTGTTTCCAAATATTGACTGAAAATATTGGATCATATTATCTGTTCCTGCCCCAATCCCCACCCCATCTTACAATTGTCCTGAAGAAGAAAATTGTGTGAACCTCAGTGAGGGTTTGAGTTGCCACCATTGCCATGCTTCAAGAGAGGGTGTGGCAGAAGTGAGATAGACCTTTTTTTTTGAGTTAAAAATCTTTATTTATTATTTATTTATTTATTATCTAAAGTTTTACATATGTCTCCTTTTCCCCTGGTTGACACCCCCCTCCGCCATTCCCACCCCGTTTTTTTGTGTGTTTTTTTTTCTGAGAGGATGATGATTTTTATGATTCTGTCTAAAAAATGGCAAAGATGATAGCAGCTGGGAAATAATGTGAGTGGCATCTCACTAGGCATGATGTAACTATCCTCTTTTAGAATTCTGCACATTCTTAGTCATTCCTTTGTCAGGTAGTCCAGGTGTAGTGTGGGAGGTACATTTAGCTTCTCCACATTGTTGTAGTAATTTATCACAGCAAATTATTGAAAAGAGCACGGTTTGAAAGTTAGATTAGACTTTAGAACTGGGGATAGAGAGAAAATGCTCAGAGAATTTATCCTGGCCACGAAAGGTTTAGGAATTAGAATGAGGCTTTAGCATGTTGGTGTTTTGCAGTAGTAGGACAAATTCTTCCTTTTTTATGGCAGTAACTCCCCCCACCCCCGCAATAGCTAGTTCTAAAGTTACTATTGTAGTATAGTGTAATGTTTTAGTTTAGAGCATGGACGTTGACATCAGGCTTGGTTTAAGTTATGACTCTTCCAGTTAAAGTAATATTATTATCCTAAAGTGTCTTAATGCATAACACATTAAGTGTTCAATAAATGAGAGCTGTGATTTTACACACAATCTTTATTCTCTTCCATTATAGTTTAGTGAAATCTATGTGCCTTTTCTTAGGCACAGTAATTTGTTTTCCCTTTTTGATCAGCTTTCTTCAGCTCTGGTCTTTACCATAAAGTAGAAAGATGACTTATAAACACTTTTTTTGTTTGTCTGTTTCTATAGGCATTGGCTAGACATTATATCAGTTAAGTATTCATACACAAATACTTGATATATTAAAAAACAGATATAATTCCTTAAATAGTGTTGTCTGACTAGAGATAAAATGGCCCAAAAGAGAGATAGGAAAATTGGGGAGTGGGAGTTGTAGAGAAAATTAAAACTAATGTCTAAACAAGAAAGATGGTTTATCCTTAGACATAGGGAAAAACTGTTAAAACTACTCTGTCCACTTTGCTTTTCTAGAAACTTCTTAAGGTTTTAAAATAGTAAATTTTTTATTTTGTTGAAATTAAATATTTAGATAATTGCAGTATAGATATATATGTCTGTACGTATATATTACATATATGTAACTTTGTTATTCCTAAACAAATTTTGTGGTTCCTTCACACCCAAAAGAAATTTAAATAAATACTTTGAATATTTCAGGAAATACAGCATGCCGTTTAGTAAATTTAAGTGAACAAGTGAATAACTTAGCTATTCCAACAATGTTTTGCCTCCGCATTCCTTGGCACAAACTGGGACCTCAGTGAAGTGTTCCTCATGGGAGTTGCCTGTGAAATCTTACTGAAGAGGATCAAATCCTAATTCAGGCTCCCCTCCCTTCTGTTTTATTAAAATTAACTTTATTACAGTGTAATTTGCATACAGTAAACTGAATCCATTTTACTTATATAGTTTAATGAATTTTGACAAATGTATATACCCACAAGATATTAAATAGTTTTATCGTCCCCAAAATTTCACTTGTGTCCCTTTCCCTGTCCCTGTATCCTGGAAACCATTGATCTGCTATCTTTGCTATGAACATTTGTGTAAAAGTCCTTTTGTACACATAATAGTCATTTCTCTTGGGTGAGTGCAAAGGAATGGAGTGTATAATATATTTAACTTCATAAGAAACAAACCAAAATATTTGTCAAAGTGATAGAACTATTTTACATTCCTACAGCAGTGTAATGGATCTTTTCAATTATAGCTATACTAGAGGCCTGGTGCACGAACTTTGTGCATGAACTTTGTGCACGGGTAGGGTACCTAGGCCTGGCTGGTGATCAGGGCCAATTAGGGCCTTCTGGCTGCTGGCCAGAGCCTTCCTTCCCCCAGCTGCTGGGGCCTTCCTTCATTCCACGCTACCCCCTGGTGGTCAGCACATGTCATAGCAAGCAATTGAACTCCTGGTCTCCCAGTCCAACTCCTGAGGGGGCAATTTGCATATTAGGCATATATATATCAAGTGGTATCTTGTTTTATTTGCATTTTTCTGATGCTTACCATATGCTCATGTAGTCATTGACCATTCATATATATTATTTTGTGTAATGTCCCCTCTAATCTTTCTGTATTTTTTATAAATTTCATTGCTTATATTCTTAAACTAGAGGCCTGGTGCACGAATTTGTGCACAGGTGGGGTCCCTCTGGGTGGCCTGCAGAGAATTGGCCTCAGCTTGCACCCACAGCCTCACAGCCCCAGCTCAAGCCCCCAGCCTCGCAGCCCCATAGCCCCACTTGATACCCTGCGTTGGCCTGGTGCCTCCCCCTCACCTGCTCCACCATCCCTCCTGTGGGGCACCATCCCTCCTGTGGGGTTATCGATCAGGGCTGGGCCTCCTGCCCGGCCCCCTCAACGCTTGGGAGCTGGGCGGTGGCCCTGCCCTCCGCCGCTGCTGCTGGTTGCTGTCTGCAGGGCAATCGGCAGGGTGATCGGGTCCCCGCTGTCACCTGCCTTGGCCTGGAACTGCCCGCTCACCTGCTCCACCATCCCACCATGGTCCCACTCTTGTTGGGGCCTTTGGTGCTGACAGTGCCTCCACTACCGCCTGCTGCCGGCGCCACATTGCTGTCACCTGCCATGTTCCACACTGCCCCTGGTGGTCAGCTCACATCATAGAGAGCAGTTGAACTCCCAGTCTCCAGGTCGAATGACTGCCCAAGGGGACAATTTGCATATTAGGCTTTTATTATATAGGATTGAAAGAGTTCTTTTTATATTCTGAATGCAAACTACTTTATTTGTTTTACACACACATACACACACCTTTTGGTGGGTTGCATTTTATTTTCCTTAACAGTATATTTTAATTAGCAGTGTTTTAAATTTTTGATAAAGTCCAGTTTATCATTTTTTATTATTATTGCTTTTTGTGTCATGTGTAAGAAACCTTTACACTAAAATTTTAAATTTGCCTATTTTCTTCTATATGTTTGGTGCTTTTAGCTTTTGAACCCATTAGGGTTATTTATGTGTGCAGTGTAAGTTAAGGATTCTGCTTTAACTCTTAAAAATTTATTACATGAAATTAACATAATATAAATTTATTCATTTAACACGAGTAGTTCAGTGACATTTAGTCCATATACCTTCTGTGCAACCACCACCTTTATCTAGTATCAAATATTTTTATTACTCCAAAATAAAACTTCATAGCCAATGAACAGTTTCTGCTATTTCTACTCTACCAGCAGCTCCTGGAAACCACCAATTTGCCTTCTGCCTCTATGGACTTACCTATTCTGATAAATATATTCCTATAGTATGTGATCTTCCTAGTCTGGTTTCTTTCATTTAGTGTAATGTTTTTGAGGTTCATATAACATTATATGATGTATCAGTACTTAACTTTTTATAGTGGAATCATATTGCGTTGTATAAATATACCATATTTTGTTTATCCATTCATTCATTGATGGGCATTTCAGCTGTTTACCTTTTGGCAATTGTAAATAATGCTGCTATGAACATGTGTGTACATACATTTGTTTGAATACCTGTTTTCAATACTTTGAAGATAATTACTAAATGTAGAGTTACTGGCTATATCGTAATTCTATCTTTAAGTTTTTGAGGAACCGAGAAGCTTTTTCACAGTGTCTGAACTATTTTACAGTACCCCCAGCAATGCACAACCATTCTAATTTGTCCACATCCTTCCAATTCTTGTAATTTCCTGTATAATTATTTTTATCATCCTGGTTGGTTAATGAAGTGATTTTTCATTGTGGTTTTTATTTGAAATTTCTTAATGATTAATGATTTGTTCATCTATTTTTAAATTTTTAAAATTATAGTTAACATTCAATAATATTTTGTATTAGTGTACAGCATAGTGGTTAGACAACCATATACTTTACAAAGGGTTTCCCAACTGACAAAATACATAGTTATTACCATATTATCAACTATATTTTCTATGTTGTACCTCATATCCCCATAACTATTTTGTAACTACCAATCTGTACTTCTCAATCTCTTCACCTTTTCCTCCCAATCCCCCAAAACCCCTCCCCTCTGGCAATTATCACTCTGTTCTCTGTATCTATGATTCTGTTTCTGTTTTGTTTGTTAATTTTATTGTTCTTTAGATTCCACATATGAGGGAAATTATATGGTATTTGTCTTTATAAGACATATTTATTTTGCTTAGCATAATACCTTATAGATACATCCATGCTGTCTCAAATGTCAAGCTTTCTTGTTTTTACAGCTGAGTAATATTCCATTGTGAATATGTATCACAACTTTTCTATTCACTCGACTATTGATGGGCATTTGATTTGCTTCCATTGCTTGGCTATTGTAAATAATACTGCAGTGAATATTGGGGTGTATATAGTCTTTCCAATATGTACCCAGAAGTGGAATTTCTGGTTCATAAGGCAGTTCTATTTTTAATTTTTAAAGAAACCTCCACATTGTTTTCCATAGTGGCTGCACCAATCGGCATTCCCACCAACAGTTCACGGGGGTTTCCCTTTTTCCACATCCTTGCCAACATTTGTTGTTTGTTGACTTATTGATGATAGCCATTCTGACAGGGGTGAGTGGCTATCATTGTGGTTTTAATTTGCATTTCTCTGATGATTGGTAACATTGAACATTTCATGTCTGTTGGCCATCTGTATATCCTCTTTGGATAAGTGTCTATTTAGGTCCTTTGCCAATTATTTAATTGGATAGTTTGGGGGCTTTTTGTGTGTTGAGTTGTATGAGTTCTTTATTAATTTTAGATATTAATCCTTTATCAGATGTATCATTGCTGAATATGTTCACCCATTAAGTAGGTTGTTTTTTCATTTTGTCGATGGTTTCCTTTGCTGTGCAAAAACTTTTTAGTTTGATGTAGTCCCATCTGTTTATTTTTTTTCTTTTGTTTCCCTTGTCCGAGGAGATATATCAGAAAAAAATATTACTAAGGGAAATGATCTTACTACCTATGTTTTCTTCTGGGATTTTCATGGTATCATCTTATATTTAAGTATTTAATTCATTTTAAGTTTATTCTTGGGTATGGCATAAGAATATGGTCTAGTTTCATTTTTTTGCACATGTATCTCCTATTTTTCCCTGCTTATTGAATAGACTATCTTCATCCCATTGTATGTTCTTGCCTCCTTTGTCAAATATTAATTGAGCACATACACATGGGTTTATTTCTGGGCTCTCTATTCTGTTCCATTTATTTATATGTCTACTTTTATGCCAGCACCATGCCTTTTTATTTCTATGGCCTTATAGTATGGTTTGATATCAGGTAGTATGTTTTCTCCAACTTTGTTCTTCTTTCTCAAGATTGCTGTGACTATTCATGGTCTTTTGTGGCTTCATATACATTTTTAAATTATTCTAGTTCTGTGAAATATATCACTGATTGGTAATTTGATAGGAATTGTGGTGAATCTATCGATTGCTTCAGGTACTATGCATATTTTAATAATACAATTCTTCCCATCCATGAGCATGGCACATACTTCCATTTATTTGTATGTTTCCAATTTCTTTCTTAAATGTTTTATAATTTTCTGATATTTTTAATATCTTGGTTCAATTTACTTCTAGATAATTGTAATTTTATGCAATTGTGAATGGGGTTGTTTTCTTAGTTTCCTTTTCTAATAGTTCATTACTATATAAAAATGCAACTGATTTCTGTAGATTTATTTTGTATTCTGCTACATTACTGAATTGATTTATCAGTTCCAGTAGTTTTTTGGTGGATTTTTTAAGGTTCTCTAAATATAGTATGATCGCATATGCAAATGATGACAGTTTTACTTTTTTCTTTCCAATTTGGATGTCTTTTACTTCTTCTTTTTGTCTGATTCTTGTAGTTAGTACTTCCAGTACTATGTTGAATAATAGTAGTTAAAGTGGACATCTCTGTTGTTCCTGGTTTTAAGGGAAATGCCTTTAGTTTTTCCCCATTGGTTATGATGATAGCTGTTGGTATGTCATGTATGGACTTTATTATGTTGAGATATTTTCTCTCTATTCCCACTTCACTGAGAGCTTTTATTATAAACTAGAGGCCCAGTGCACAAAAATTTGTGCACTCGGGGGGTCCCTCAGCCCGGCCTGTGCCCTCTTGCAGTCTGGGACCCCTTGGGGGATGACCACCTGCTGGCTTAGGCCCGCTCCCTGGGGGGATTGGGCCTAAGCTGGCAGTCAGACATCCCTCTGGCAGCCCAGGAGCCCTTGGGGGATGTCCACTTGCCAGCGGGGAGCAGACCTAAGCTGCAGTCAGACATCCTTAGTGCTGCTGAGGAGGCGGGAGAGGCTCCCACCACCACCGCTGTACTGGCAGCCATCAGCCTGGCTTGTGGCTGAGCAGAGCTCCCCCTGTGGGAGCGCACTGACCACCAGGGGGCAGCTCCTGCATTGAGCGTCTGCCCCCTGGTGGTCAGTGTGTGTCATAGTGACCAGTCATTCCCAGTGGTTTTGCTGTTAGGGTCAATTTGCATATTACCCTTTTATTATATAGGAGTGCCTGGCTAGCCTGGGTGAGGGGCTGATGGCTGTTTGCAGGCTTGCCACAGCCCCCAGCCACCCAAGCTCCCAGTGGAGGCTGGATGGAAGCAGGTATCTGGGATTTATTTGTCTTCTATAATTGAAACTTTGTTGCCATGAGCTGAGGCCACAGCTGGCTCAGGGTATGCGGGAAGCTTGGCTTCCTCCATTTTCCGGGCAACCAAGCCTCCTGCTTGCTCCAGCTCCATGGCTGCTGGCCACCATCTTGGTTAGGTTAATTTGCATACAGTTACTCTGATTGGCTGGTGGGCATGGCTTGGGGTGTAGCGAAGGTATGGTCAATTAGCATCTTTGTCTTTTATTAATGTAGATAAACACTGGATTTTATCATAGTTTTTTCTGTATGCATTGATATGATATATGATTCCTATCCTTCATTTTGTTTATGTAGTGTTTCACTTTTATTGAATTTGTGAATATTGTACCAACATGCATCCCCAGAATAAATCCCACTTAACCTGGTGTATGATCTTTTTAATGTATTGCTAAATTTAATTTGCTAATATTTTGTTGAGGATTTTAGCATCCATGTTTGTTAGGGATAGAGGCTTCAGTTTTCTTTCTTTGTAATGTCTTTATCAGGTTTTGGAATGAGGATTATGTTGGCCTCATAAAGTGAGCTTGGGAAGGAAAAGTGTTAGTTCTTCTTTGCATATTTGGTAAAATTCCCTGTGAAGCTGTCCAGTCCAACACTTTTGTTTTATGGGACTTTTTTAAAATTACAGCTTCAAATTCATTAGTTGTAATCAATCTATTCCAATTTTCTCTTTTTTCCTGATTCAGATTTACAAGATCCTATGTTTGTAGGAAATTATCCATTTTGATCAGATTGTTTGATTTGTTGCTATATAGTTGTTCATAATATTTTCTTATAATCTTTTGCATTTCTGTGGTGTCAGTTTTTACTTTGCTTTCATTTCTGCATTTGTTTATTTTGATCCTATCTCTTTGTTTTATGACTCTAGAAATAAAGTTATCAATTTTGTTTATCTTTTCAAGGAACCCGCTTTAGGTTTCGTTGTTTTTTATTCTTTCTTAGACTCTATTTGGTTTAATTCTTCTCTGATCTTTATTATTTTCTTTCTTCTACTCTGAGTTTTGTTTGTTTTTCTTTTTCTAGTTCCTTTAAGAGTAAGGTTAGATTGGTATTTTTCATGTTTCTTGAGGTAGGCCTGTAAGGCTATGAATTTCTCTCTTAGGACTGCTTTAGATATGTCACAATGATTTTGGGTTGTTGTCTTCTCATTGTCATTTGTTTCAAGGTGTGTTTTGATTTCTTCCTTGATCTTACTGTTAACCCATTCATTGTTTAGTAACATGTTACTTATCCTCTATGTGTCTGTATGATTTTCAGTTTTTTCATGTGATTTATTTCCAGTTTCAGACCATGATAGTTAGAGAAGATACTTGATATGATTAAATCTTCTTCATTATTGATGCTTGTTTTGTGTCCTAACATGTGTATCCTAGACAATGTTCCAATGGCACTTGAAAGGAATATATATTTTGCTGCTTTGTGGTGAATTGCTCTGATGATATAAATCAAATCCATCATATTTAGTGTGTCATTTAATTGTTAATTATCTGTCTGAATGCTCTATTCATTGATGTCAGTGGGGTGTTAAAATTCCCTACTAAGGCTGTATTATTGTCAATCTCTCCCTTTATGTTCATCAAGATTTGTTTTATAAACAGGGTGTCCGCAAAAGTATATACACACTTTAAAAGTTGATTTCTATTATATTTTGAAAAGGAAATGTAATTTAATAAACACTGCCTTTATAATTATTCAAAGTGTGTATATGTTTTTTTGGGACACCCTGTATCTAGGTGCCCTTATGTTGGTGAATAAATGTTTATAAGGTTTATATCCTTTTGTTGGATTGATTCCTTTATCATTATGCAGTTTTCTTATTTGTCCTTTATTTTAGCCTTTGTTTTAAAGTCTATTTTGTTTGATAGAAGTATTGCTACCCCAGCATTTGTTTCATTTCCATTTGCATGAAACATATTTTTCCATTCCTTTACTTTTATTCTGTGTGTACCTTTCATTCTGAGATGAGTCTCTTGTAGACAGCATATGTATGGGTCTTGTTTTCTTACCCAGTCAGCTACCCTGTGTCCTTTTATTGGAACATTTAAGCCATTTACACTTAAAGTGATTATTGGTAGATATGTATTTATTGCCTTTTTATAACTATGTTTCTCTTTCTCCTCCTCCTCCTCCTCCTCCTCCTCCTCCTCCTCCTCCTCCTCCTCCTCCTCCTCTTCCTTTTTCTTCTTCAAGAAGACCCTTTAAGATTTCTTATAATACTGGTTTGGTGGTAATGAACTCTGTTAGCCTTTTCTCATCTGGGAAGCTCTTATATATCTCCTTTAGTTTTAATTTATAGTGTTGCTGGGTGATGTAGCCTTGGTTGTATGTCTTTTCTTTTTATCACTGAATATTTCATTCTGGCCTGAAATGTTTCTGTTGAGAAATCAGCTGGCAGTCTTAAGGAAGCTCCTTTTTAGATCACTGTCTTCCTCTTGCTGCTTTTAAGATTCTTTCTTTCTCTTGAAACTTTGCCATTCTAATTCTGATGTGTCTTATTGTGGCCCTCTTTGGGTTCATCTTGTTTGGGACTCTCTATGCTTCCTGGACTTGTATGTCTTTTTTCTTCACCAGGTTAAGGAAGTTTTCAGTTATTATTTCTTCAAATAGGTTCCAATCACTTGTTTTCTCACTCCTCCTTCTTGTACCACTATTATGTGGTTATTGTTATGCTTCACATTGCCCAAATGTCCCTTAAATTATCCTTATTTTTTAAAATTATTTTTAATGCTGCTCTGATTGTATATTTTCACCTAGCTCATCTTCGAAATCACTGTTTTGATACTGTTTCATCTAACCTACTGTTTATTCCTTCTACCATATTCTTCACTTCAGATATTGTATTCATTTCTGAGTGGTCCTTATTTATAGTTTACATTTTCTTTTTCATGTTTTTTAAGTTCTCACTAAGTTCCTTGAGCATTCATATAACCATTTTTTAACTCTGTATCTGGCAGATTGCTTGGCTCCATTTCATTTAGCTCTTTCTCTGAAGATTTCTCCTGTTTCATTTGGGGAATGATTTTTCTCTCCCTATTTTGGCTGCCTCTTTTTGATTGTTTCTGTGTATTAGGTAGATCTGCAATGTCTCTCACTCAGGGAATGGTGTCCTTATGTAGTAGGTGACCTGTGAAACCCTGTAGCACAGTCTTTTTGAACACCTGTGTTGGGTGCTCCAGGAATGTCCCTTGTGTGGTTTATCTGAGACTTCCTGTTGCAGTTGAGGCTAGATTGCTATTAGCTTGTTTTTGAGTGGGGTTAATTCTCAGGATGAATGACTCTGTGGATATACCTTGGCCATAGTATTAAAGCACTGTGCTGGTGATGACCATATAAGGCAAAATTAGTCTTATCAGGCTTTAGAGCCTGTCAAGATCTCCCTTTGGATATGCCACTTGTGAAGCTAATTGGATCCTGCTTTGATGTTATATGAAATTTTCTATTGAGTGTGTTGGTTCTTGGGCCCCTTGGGAGTGACTCTGGTGTAGATCAATGTCTGACATTGCTTGTGACTGGCTGTGAGGAGCCTGTTTGGAGCTACAAAGCAACCCACACTTTGTGATTACCTCTGCTGGGCCTAGGTATGCGTGGAAAGGATCAGGCTGTGTAACAAGGCTTCCTTTTTCCAGCACCAAGCCCAGGGAAAGGTCATCAAAAGACCAAACATACTCCAAGTTCTGCTTCTGCCTGCCAGCTGCCTGTTAGGCTCAGTCACTTAAAGAGCCTCTAGCAGTACTGAAGTTACAAAAGGTAGGTTTTCAGTAAGTCACCAAGTAGTGGCAAGTAGTGTTCAACAGATTGATAGAAGTTCAAACTTGATGCCAGTGCTCAGTCTCAGGCCACTCAACAGAAGTCCCAGGGTACACCAATTCTAGTTGCCACTAGTTTTGTGGTCATAGACCTTTGCAATGTGGCGGGATCTCAGGGAGTTGTCAGGGTAAGGTTAGCAGAGTATATCAGGTCCAAAGAGACCAAGATTTGGCTGTGTGAAAGGAGGGCTCTGCCATTCAAGGGAAAAAATGGCCCCTGTTCTAGAACCACACAAGTCTGTCCTGGCTTCTGCCTGGAGATCCTGGAGAGCCTAAGCTTGGCAGAATGGGGCTCCTGGGAATCTGTAGTGTTGGGCTCATGGCTCTTCCGTGAGGCAAAGGAGTTGGTCAGGCTCATGGGAATTTGTAGGGAATGGCCTCCACCCCACAGCCACACAACTCAGTCTTATCCATATTCCTCCCTGACCTCCTGGAGAGCCTGAGCTCAGTAGGGCAGGCCCACCAGGAGTTTAGAGGGTGAGGCTAGTGGATCTCCTCTGAGGGGAAGGCACTTATGGGGCTCATGGGATGGTGGGGGGGAATGACCCCATTCCAGAGCCACAAATCTCATTCACTAGCACTCCCTGAGTCAGCCCAGACTTCTATAACCCAGGTCCAGGCAGCAGACTCCTCCTCAGGGTATGAACTCTACAAGGTGGGGGGACAGGGATTCTGGAGGATGGGCCATTGCATTTCCCCAGGCAGTTGTTGTATGTAGGGGAGTGCTATATGCAAGAAAGTTGGCATATATGGTGTGGAAGAAAGACTCAGCACAGGGATCCTGGATGTTGTCCCTTCAGCTCTCTCCCAGGAACCACAAACCTTAGTTACCCCTCACCTGACTAGTCCATTTGCCCTCCCTCTGCCTGATCCCAGCGTGAGTGGCTTTGATGATATATTGTGCACTGACCCTTTAAGAGGTTGCCTGGATTTCTAACAGACTCGTCTCTCTTAGGAGGACAAAATCCTTTCTGATTTTCACAGCTGTATGTTAGGTGGTCCCCTTTTCCAAGCTCCGGTACTCTGGGCTGGGGGAAACTTTTGCAGCTGAGATAGCTCAGTCTCCACTTGTGGGATCTGGATCAGCCCTTTACACATCTTCACACTTCCTACCCGTTTTAATGTGGCTTCTTCTGTAAAATCTTGACTGTAAGACTTCTGTTCAGCTAGTCTTCAGTTGCTTATTCAGGTTGATTATTCTATATTTTAGTTGTAATTCCAGTTTAATCCTAGGATGAGGTGAATGTAACTTCCACCTACTCCAATGTCATCATGGATTTACATTAATTTTTCCATACGTTTGTTCACAATTTGTGCATTTTGGGAAGAATATCTATTCAAAGCCTTTACCTATTTTTTTTTCTGGGACTTTGTCTTTTTGTTCTTTAGTTTGATGTGATATATATATATATATATATATATATATATATATATATATATAGAGAGAGAGAGAGAGAGAGAGAGAGAGAGAGAGAGAGAGATACTAGATAGGTACATGATTTATATACATTTTCTCCCTTCTGTAGACTATCTTCACTTTCTTGATAATATCCTACTTTTTATATTTTTATTAAATTTTATTGGGGTGACATTGGTCAACATGAACATAATGTATAGGTTTCATGTGTGGATTTCTAAGTTACAAAATCTGTATATAGCACCATGTGTCCACCACCCAAAGTCAAGTTTTCTCCTGTCACCTCATATTAGGACCCCCTTCTCCCCCCACCCTCCACCCCCAGCAACCACCACACCGCTGTTTGTGTTCATAGTTTTCAGTTTTATAGCCTACATATGGGTGAAATCATATGGTTCTTAGCTTTTTCTGTCTGACTTATTTCACTTAGCATAATGTTCTCAAGGTCCATCCATGTTGTTACAAATGGCACTATTTCATCATTTCTTATGGCTGAGTAGTATTCCATTGTGTATATGTATCATATCTTCTTTATCCAGTCCTTTATCACAGGGCACTTTGGCTGTTTTCATGTCTTGGCCACTGTGAATAATGCTGCAATGAACATAGGGGTGCATATATCTTTGCGTATAAATGATTTTGAGTTTTTCGGGTATATACCCAGGAGTGGGATTGTTAGGTCATATGGTAGCTCTAGTCTTAATTTTTTGAGGAATCACCAGACTGCTTTCCATAGTGGTTGTACCAGTTGACATTCCCACCAGCAGTGAATGAGAGTTCCCTTTTCTCCACAACCTCTCCAACACTTGTTATTGTTTGTCTTATTGATAATGGTCACTCTAACACGTGTAGGGTGTTATCTCATTGTACTTTTAATTTGCATTTCTCTAATTTTCAGTGATGTTGAACATCTTTTCATATATCTATTGGATATTTATATGTCTTCTCGGGAGAGGCGTATTTTCAGGTCCTCTGCCCACTTTTTGTTTGGATTACTTGATAATATCCTTCTATGTGCAAAAAAATTTAATTTTCATGAAGTCAAATTACCTTTTTTGTTTTGTTTTGTTGCTGATACTTTTGGTGTCATATCTAAAACTACATTGCCAAATTCAAGGTCATGAAGATTTACTCCTATGTTTTTGTATAAGAGTTTTATGGTTTTAGATTTTATATTTAGGTAATTGATCCAATTTGAATTAGTTTTTTGTAAATCACATGAGGTAGTGGTCCAACTTCATTCTTTTGCATATGGATATCCAGTTGTCCCAGGACTGGTTTTTTTTCTCTTTTTTTTTATTGCTTAAAGTATTACAAAGAGTATTACATATGTCTCCTTTTTTTTTTCCCCGCCCTTGACAATCCCCCGGCCTCCCCTACCCCCCAGTGTCTTATCCAGGACTGTTTTTTGAAGAGACTATTCTTTCCCAATTTAGTAGTCTAGGCACCCATGTCAAATATCAGTTCACCATAGATGTATGGATTTATTTCTGGACTCTCAATTTTGTTCCATTGACTATTTGTTTATCCTTATGCCAGTACCACAGTTTTGATAACTGTAGCTTTATAGTAAGTTTTCAAATTGGGAAATGTGAGTACTATAAATTTTTTTGTTTTGTTTTTAGGTTATTTTGGCTATTTGGGACCCCTTGCAATTCCATATGAATTTGGGGATCAGCTTTTCCATTTTGCACTAAAAGCTGTTAGAATCAATTAATCATTTATTTTAAAAAATTAAGTATATTTGTATACAATATTATATTAGTTTCAGGTGTACAATATAGTGATTTGACATTTATATACCTTACAATGTGATCACCACACTAATTCTAGTAATCATCTGTCACTGTGCAAACTTATCACAATATTATTGACTATATTCTACTTCACCATTTTCACCAACCCCCCATACCCCCCTGTCTTCTGACCATGGTCCCAATTTTGATAAGGTTTTCATTGAATCTATAGATTTCTTTGGGTGGGATTGGCATTTGAATATTGTTGAGTCTTACAATACAGGAACACAAGATGTCTTTTCATTTATTTAGATGTTCTTAAATTTATTGAATCATTTTTTCTAGTTTTTTTGTATGCATGTCTTTCATTTATTTGGTTAAACTTATTCTCAAGTACTTTATTCTTTTGGGTGATATTGTAAATGAAATTGTTTTATTAGTTTTCTTTTTAGATTGGTCTTTGTGATTGTATAGAAACAAAATTTACTTTTCCATGTTGATCTTATACACTAAGATATTGTTGAACTTGTTTATTAGCTTTAGGATTTTATTTGTGGATTCTTTAAGACTTTCTATATATAGAGGATCATGTCATTTGAAACAGATATAATTTTACTTTTTTCTTTTTTAAAATTTGGATTCTTTTTATTTATTTTCCTTACCTAATTACTCTGCCTAAGACTGCCAGTGCTCTGTTGAATGGAAGTGGTGATAGTGAGCATCATCCCTGTTTTGTTCTTGATATTGAAGGAAAAATTTTCAGTCTTTCACCTTTGAGTACTGAGTTAGCTGTGGGTTTTTCATACATACTTATTATGTTAAAAATTCCTTTCTATTTCTAATTTTTGAATGTATTTATCATGAAGGAGTGATGGATTTTGCCAAATCTTTTTCTGTATCAATTATGAGGATCACATGTTTATTTTCCCTTGTTCTATTAATGCAGCACTTTACATTGATTGGTTTTTTTATGTCAAACCACTCTTGCATTTCAGGGATAAATTTAACTGGACCACAGTGTATAATCCTTTCAGTAGGCTATTGGATCTGGTTTGATAGCATTTATTGAGATTTCTTTGCATCTGTTTTTTAAAAGTATGTTTATATTGATTGCAGAGAGTAGAAGAGGAGAATAGAAACATCCTTGATGAGAGAGAATCATTGATCAGCTACCTCCTGCATGACCCCTACTGGGGATCAAGCCTGCAACTCAGGCATGTGCCCTGAGCAGGAACTGAACTGTGACCTCCTGGTTCACAGGTCAACGCTCAACCATTGAGACACACCGGCTGGACTGCATCCATTTTTATACAGGACTAGGGACCCAGTGCACAAATTCGTGCACCTTGAAAGGAACTGTGGGCTGTGAGGCTGTGGTGGGCACAGGGGCAGGTTTCAGCCCATCCTCCGCGCCCCCATGGCCCCTCCCACTGGTCCCCTCCCTACCGACAGCCATGCTCCCTCCACTGCCACTCCCATGCGCTAACGGCCCCGCTCGCTTGCACCCACTGACAGCGTGGAGTGATTGGGGCTGGCTCCAGCAGTGGGCGTGAGAGGGGCCAGCACCATCAGTGGGTGCCAGTGTCAGCTGCTGCCCCAATCACCCCTCAGGAGCAGGGGGAGGTGGAGAAGCTCTCAGGGGTGATCAGGGCCAGCAGCTAGCTTTGCATTTAGTTTGCTCTTCTTTTTCTAGTTTTCCTACTGTGCAAAGTTAGATTATTGATTTGAAATCTTTTCCCATTTTTAATGTAGGCATTTACTGCTATAAATTTCCCTATGACCATTCCCTTTACTGCATCCCATAAGTTTTGGTATGTTGTGTTTTCATTTTAATCCTTGTGTAAGCACTTTCTAATTTTCTTTGTGATTTGTTCTTTGACCTATGGATTGTTTAGGAGTGTATTATTTAATTTCCACATATTTGTGATTTTCAGGTTTTTCTTTTTTTATTGATTTCTAGCTTTATTCCATTGTGATTAGGGAAGATACTTTGTATGATTTCTGTCTTTTTATATTTATTGAGACTGTTTTTTGCTGACTAACCTATGACATGTCTTGTAGAATGTTCAATGTGCACTTGAGAAGTATGTATATTCTGCTTGTGAGTGGAGTGTTCTATTTATGTCTTTAAGGTTTATGTTGTTGTTCAAGACATGTATTTCTTTATTAATCTTTGCTATAGATCAGCGGTTCTCAACCTGTGGGTCACGACCCCTTTGGGGTCAAATGACCCTTTCACAGGGGTCGCCTAAATACATCCTGCATATCAGATATTTACATTACGATTCATAACAGTAGCAAAATTACAGTTATGAAGTAGCAACAAAAATAATTTTATGGTTGGAGGTCACCACAACATGAGGAACTGTATTAAAGGGTCGCGGCATTAGGAAGGTTGAGAACCACTGCTCTAGATGTTCAATCTGTATTGAAAGTTGGTTATTAAATTCTCCAACTGTTGTACAACTGTTTAATTATCTCATCAATTCTGCCAATACTTTCTTCATATATTTGGGGATTTGTTGTTTGGCATGTATGTTTATAATTGTTGTAAATTACTAGTATTCATGAATTTATCTTTTTATACATCCCTTCTTTGTCCCTTATAATAGCTTTTGCCTTAAAGTGTAGTTTGTCAAATATTATTACAAACACCTACCGCAGCACTCTTTTGGTCATTATTTGCATGGAATATCTTTTTTCTTTCTGTACCTTTCAACCTATTTATATCTTTGGATTAAAGTGAATCTCTTGCAGAGAGCATATAATTGGATTCATGATTTCTTATCTTTTCTGCTAATCTCTGCTTTTGATTAGAGTATTTAATCTATTTGCATTTAAAATAATTACTTATAAAAATGAATTCTGCCATTTAGCTCTTTATGAATTTTATTTTACATTTTTTGCCCTTCATTTCTCCATTAATCTCTCCTTTTTTTCTTTAATTGATTTTTTTGTATTGTACCATATTAATTCCATTTTCATTTCTTTTTATGTATTTCTTTTAGATATATTTCCTTAGTGGTTACCATGGGGATTAAAGTTGATGTTTGTAAAATTTAGAAAATGTATAATAATATGATTTAAATTAATATATTGTTCTCACAAGTTACATATTTATACATTGTATGCTCTTTAAGATATATTTATAATTATGTTTTTATGAATTTGTCTTTTAAATTATGTAGGAAATGACGTGTAACAATATAAAAGTACAATATACTGGAGGTTATATGTACATATATAACTATCTTTATCAGAGGTGTTTATTTCTTCATAAGGCTCTGAGTTATTGTCCAGGGTCCTTTCCTCCCTGTCTGAAGAAATATAATTACTATTTCTCGTAAAGCAAGTCTACTGGTAATGAGTACTCTCAGATTTTGTTCATCTAAGCCTATCTTAATTTTCTCTTCATATTTGAAGGATGGTTTTTGCCAGGTGCAGAATTCTTAGTTTCCAGGGGTTTTTTTGTGTTTTTTTTTTTTTTTAATTTTAATTTTCAGTACCTAAACTTGTAATCCCACTGCTTTCTGGCCTCCATGGTTTCTGATGAGACATCGGCTGTTTATTTAAAATCCATTCTTTATGTTCAATTGCCTTTTTTTTTTTGAAGTTTTACAGATTCTCTCTGTCTTTGACCAGGAATTAAACCATGGCCTCCTGGTTCACAGCTTGATGCTCAACCACGGAGCCACACCAGCTGGGCTGCATCTATTTTTATAGAGGACTAGAGGCCTGGTGCACAAATTCATGCACCAGTGGGGTCCCTCAGTCTGGCCTGCAAGATCGGGTTGAAGCCAGCTCTCCAATATCCCCCAAGGTGTCCTGGATTGCAAGAGGGTGCAGGCCAGGCTGAGGGACCCCACAGGTGCATGATTGGGGCCGGGGAGAGACACGGGAGGTTGGCCAGCTGGGGAAGGACCACAGGATGGCTCCAGGGCGTGTCCGGCCCATCTCACCGAGTCCCAATTGGCTCACCTACCGGTTGGAGCGTCTGCCTCCTGGTGGTCAGTGCACATCATAGCAACTGGTCAACCAGTCGACTATCTGCCCTCTGGAGGTCAGTGCACATAATAGTGAGTGGTTGAGTGACCTTAGCATACTACACTTTGATTGGTTGAACGGCCAACCAGACAACTGGATACTTAGCATATTAGGCTTTTATTATATAGGATTCCTACAGTACAGTCATAAAATTTATTTTTCCACTTATTTATTTGCATTAATTAATTAACTTTAAAATTGATTTTTGCATGTTATGTATGCTATGAGCTTGGTGAACTCACGTATTAGTTCTAGGAGATATTTTATAGATTCCTTGGGATTTTTTATATAAAAATTATGAGATCTGTGAATTAAGACCTTTTTATTTCTTTTTTTTCCATATGTATAGTTTATATTTCCTTTTCTTTTCTAAGTACTCTTAAGGAAGAAAATTTCAATCAAGAACATGCATGAAACATCAAGGGATCAGTAGAAGGGTGTAAATCAATAGACATTGGTCTGCTCATGACAAAGATCTAATTGATCTGATTGCATGATTCATGAATCATGCAGCATCCCATCTAGTATGATGAGAGGTGTTTCAAAAAGCTATACAATATGGAAAATTTTTACAGGCAGAAGCTGGGTGGGACAAGAAAATTATTAGCAAAATAAATAATATTGTTTTAGGCAAGGTTACCTTCCTTTAAGTACTTCAGGGGTCTGATTAGGCAGATCACCTCAGCTTTCTTTTGGAAGAATGGAGAGTGCCCATGTGACATATTACCTCATTGGTGGTTACCAGAAAATTCCAGACTGACTGATTAAGATTGTACTATTATTCCTGAAGAAGGTTGAAGCTGCAATTAGGTTAGATATTAAGTTTAAGTTTAGTGTCATGGGCTATAGCACAAGTGACTCCATTTTGGACTTGTGGTTTTATCTTTAATAAATCCCCCCTTTTTATCACATTCTCTGATTGAGAGATATGATTAAAATTTAAGGCATTGGCACTCCTGTCAGCTACCACTCTGTAGTTCTCGCAGCTTTCATTGGCCGTCCTTTTGAAATTCACAGGTCAAGATGCTCTTGTTTAATCCCAATGATACTATCAGATCACAGCTTCAGTTAAACAATCTTTAAGTGGGTCAATCTCTTCATTCCCCTTCTGACATTCCAATATAAGTGAGATTATTTGCTTGGTGGTTAGTGGCTGTGAACACACATTAAAGCTTTTGAGAATATAATGAGCCAGGGAGATTATTTATAACTATAAACAGCATAATTCCCAATGTTTGGAATGTACTTCAGAACCATAATCCCTAAGACCAAAACTAATCAAAGAAAGACCCTGTTAAAGGAGTCACCCTTTAAAACCAAGAGGTTTGCTCAATAATGTTATGTAACTGAGTTTCAACTTCAGAAGTGTTAATCTAGGCACAGCAGGTGGTGTTAGCCACAGCACATACACCTTAGCTAAAAGATAATCAAGGACTATTCTATTGTCAAGAACAACTTTGGCTAGAGAACCTAAGGATTTTGATTGAGTAGGTATTGTATTAACAGAGGATTCTGTAATATTTTAAAGAGTTTAGGAGAGGTTCCTGATGATCACCTTATTTGTATTTACTTCTAACCGGGTAAGTATCTATGTGCTAAGGAAGCAAATTCTAAATCATGAAAAATCTTCTGGTCCTTTTTAACTTGAAAATGTAAATTCAGGGGAGTCAACCAATGAAATACCTGCACTTTCTTTGTGAACAGTTAGTACAGTTGGATAACCAAGAGGCTTTTTCTGGTTATGCACCGTACAAATAGGCATTCATAGGCCCAAGAATTATAACCATTACAGACAAAGATAAATTCTTTTGGGCATAAACTGCTTCCATGAAGGTGGCACTGTTAATGGACAGATGGGATTTTTAAATAGGTTTTTATTATTTTCAGAGAGAGGAAGAGGTTAGAGGGAGAGAGAGATAGAAATATTAATATCTCTGCAGGCCCCCTACTGAGGATCGAGCCCCAAACCAGGGCATGTGCCCTGACCTGGAATGGAACCATGACCTCCTGCTTTATAGGTTGATGCTCAACCACTGAGCCCACTGGCCAGGCCAGATGGGAGTTTTTGATGACAAATCCTTAGTCTGAAAGTTTACCCCCTCCCCTTAGCAATGGCCTGGGAGGTACAGATGATGGCTTTATTTTTCTAGGCCAATGCCAGCAAAAAGAAAGAAAAGAAGGAAGGTTTTTATGTTTAGATAAAGTATGAAATCTTGATGCATCATCTTAGGTGGAAGCAGTACACATCAAAGTCAGCTACTTCTCTTCCTCATCAATCTGATTTATAGATCTCCATGGGACCAGATATCAGGCAAAGCCTTCTTTAACTTTGAGCACTGTATCCAAGGCTCAATGCTTTCTAGTTTTGTAGCAGTGTCAGTGGTCAGGAGTACTTGATAAGGGCTTTTCCAATGGGCCTTAAGTACTGTCATTCCCTGATGATGCTTCCAGAATACCCAGTCAGCACGCTCTTGGTTGTGACCAACAGGATCCTTTGAATTGGGATCTAGAAAAGCTTCTTTATCTTGTGAATGATAGGCTTGAGCATGAGAAATTAAAGATTTAAGGTAGCTGGCCATTCTAGCATGAGCGAACAAGGAATTAACAGAAGGCTGCATACCAATAAATATTGGTTTATCTGTAACAATCTTGTGTGAGGTGAGTTTGTTTTCCAAAGGGGAGTACTGTGAACAGACTATACGAGACCAGTGCTCTAACCCCTGAGCTATGAAGCCTCGGCTTGTGAACAGACTATAGATAATACCTTATGCCAGATGGAGTCAGTAGTTTTAGAAACTTTAGAGATTCAAGTTTGAGGATTCTATCCTTGCCTGATGATTGAAGATCATAAAGACAATGATGATTCCAAAAAGTTTGCAAGGTTTCTATTAAAGCTCATAAGCTCATATGATTTGTCCAGTGAAGTGGTTGCCTTGATCACTGGAGATTGTGGAATGTATACCCTAAGTGGGAAACTTATTTTCTAACAATTTCTTTGCCTCTGTGAGGGCATCAGCCTTGCGGCAGGGGAAAGCTTCAACCCATGTGGAAAACATACATACAATAACAAGAGCATATTGATAACCCATACTAAGGGGCAGTTGAATGAAGTCCAGCCACAGGTGTTCAAAAGGTCCAGATGTATGAGGCCTGAGGCCTTTGGGAACAAAAATAGTTTTTTCAGGATTATGTACCTGACAGGTCAGACATTGCTGGTAGACTGTTTTTGTAATTTTATAGAAGTCTCCCTACCAATATCAATTCATCATTTGAGTCATCTTGAATGAACTACAGTGGGTGAAGGAATGCAAAAACAAAAAATGGGCTTTGCCAGGAGCTTGAGAGAATGAAGCAACCATGTTGGGTTTCCCATACACTCAACTGTTCATTTAATTTACAGCCATTGTTTACCCATCTTAATTTCTCTGATTCAGAAATTAACACATTGTCATGCTAAAAGGACATCAGGAAGGCAAAGTCTGGCAATGAGGAATTCTTTTTTTTTTTTTTTTTTTTTGCAGAAGCAGGATTAAGCTCATTCACATGTCCTACAATTGTTACAGATTCTGTTGCTGCTGCCTTTGCATGAAAGTCAGCTAGAGCATTTCCCTCATAATCAAATTTAGTTCTTTTAGTGGGAGCTTCAGTTTTGATGACAGCAATTTCAGAAGGTAAGATAATTGCAGTAAGAAGATTGTTTACATGTTGCCCATTTTTGATTGAGGTCCCAGAGGACTTAAGAAACCAAGTTCTCCCCATAATATTCCAGAATCATGGACCACCCCAAAAATACAACTGCTATCAGTATCAATATTTAGTTTGTTCTTTGGATAATTGGCATGCTATTGTAAGAGAGTGAAGCGTTGCTTGTTGAGCAGATTTAGCTTGTTGAAGTTTTCTTTAAGTATATAAGTCATATTGGGTATTAATAGCAAAACCAGCTTGTAAATTCCCTATTCCATTTCTACAGTATGACCCATCAACAAGCAAGATTAAATCAGACTTAGTTGAAAAGGTGTCTTGTAAATCAGGATGTAGTGTTCCAAAATGGGACATTATAACCTCAGTCATGGTGCTAGCCTTTGGGTAGAGGTAGTAATGTAGCAGGATTAAGGATATCAGCATTTAAGAAGGATCTCATAGGAAGTTAGTCTACTTGCAGAGAGATGTTGACTAAATTCAGAGTTAAGATTACTTTGGACAGATTGTGGAGTTGCAAATTTCCCAGGGTTAAATTGGCTGAGGTGTCCACTAACTTTGCAGCTGCAGTTATAGCCTTAAAACACCTGGGATAGGCACAACCAAATGAATCAAGTTGTATGCTACCATAGGTAACAACCATGTTTATTATCATGGTTGTTCTTCTATGAGCATTCCCAGGGCATGGATATTCCCTTCCTGCACAAATGGAGTAAAAGGTTTTGAATAATTAGGTAGCCCTAAGATGGGTGGTTCTTGCAGTGATTGTTTTATTTTTTATTGTTTAAAGTATTACAAATAGTAGTATATATGTCTTCTTTTTTCCCCCATTGACCTCCCCCTGGTCTCCCCTAACCCCCAGCACATGCCTTCACCGCCCCAAGTGTCTGTGTCCATTGGTTATCCTTATATGCATGCATACAAGTCCTTCAGTTAATCTCTTACACCCCCCAACCCTCCCCTGCCTTCCCACTGTAGTTTGAGAGTCTGTTAGATGCTTCTTTGTCTCTGTATCTATTTTTATTCATCAGTTTATGATGTTCATTATATTCCATAAATGAGGGAGATCATGTGATATTTATCTTTCTCTGACTGGCTTATTTTGCTTAGCATAATGCTCTCCAGTTCCATTCATGCTGTTGCAAATGGTAAGAATTCCTTCTTTTTTACCACAGCATAGTATTCCATTGTGTAGATGTACCACAGTTTTCTAATCCACTCATCTGTTGATGGGCATTTAGGCTGTTTCCAAATCTTAGCTATTGTAAATTGTGCTGCTATGAACATAGGGGTGCATATATCCTTCCTTATTGGTGTTTCTGGTTTCTTGGGATATATTCCTAGAAGTGGGATTACTGGGTCAAATAGCAGTACCATTTTTAATTTTTTTAGGAAATTCCATACTGTTTTCCACAGTGGCTGCATCAGTCTGCAATCCCACCAACAGTGTAAGAGGGATCCTTTTTCTCTGCATCCTCGCCAGCACTTGTCGTTTGTTGATTTGTTGATGATAGCCATTTTGACAGGTGTGAGATGGTACCTGATTGTTGTTTTAATTTGCATCTCTAGGATGATTAGTGACTTTGAGCATGTTTTCATATGTCTCTCCACCTTCTGTATGTCCTCTTTTGAAAAGGGTCTATTTAGGTCCTTTGCCCATTTTTTAAAAAATATATTTTTATTGATTTCAGAGAGGAAGGGAGAGGGAGAGATAGAAACATTAATGATGAGAGAGAATCATTGACCGGCTGCCTCCTGCACACCCCCCACTGGGGATCGAGCCTGTCACCCAGGCACGTGCCCTTGACCAGAATCGAACCAGGGACCCTTCAGTCTACAGGTGGACACTCTATCCACTGAGCCAAACCAGCTAGGGCCCTTTTTCCATTTTTCGATTGGATTGCTTATCTTCCTTTTGTTAAGTTGTATGAGTTCCCTGTAAATGGTGGAGATTAAACCCTTATTGGAGATAACATTGGCAAATATGTTCTCCCATACTGTGGACTTTCTTGTTGTTTTGTTGATGGTTTCTTTTGCTGTGCAGAAGCTTTTTATTTTGATACTAGTCACCCAGTGCACGAAATTTGTACACATTAAGAGGGAATTAATTAGTGGAGATATTTTAATATTGCTATTTTCCCTTTCTTTATAATAGAAGTGTGAGATGAAAGGAATTTCGTAAAATTTATATGAAAATAATATATAAATTTATTAATAAATAAACAGTAACAAAAGGATATAACAACAACAGAGGCATGATATAAAAACAACAAAAACATGATATGAAAACAACAAAAACATGATATGAAAACAACAAAAACATGATATGAAAACAACAGAAAGATGATATAAAAACAACAGTGATGCAAACAACGACTGATAAAGTGATTAAACTTATTCTAATATCTCCCTGTACACCACATTAAGAGTGAAAACACTTTCAGAGTGCTTGACTATTTTCCCTTGTGATGAAGTATTTAGAACTTTAACTGTAAGTCACATGCTCTTCAAACTCGAGAGAAAGCAACATATAACTGACCATGTGCAAAAATGGGTTCAGGTAGGAATATGCCTACTCTGTCTAGAGTTTGTCCTTGTGATTTATTAATAGTCATCACAAATGCTGGCATCATGGGAAACCGTCATCGAATCAATTTAAATGGGAGGCCAGTGTCAGATGGGGACAAATTAATTCATGGAATCAGAACAACCTCTCCCTCTGCAGATCCTGTTAATACTTCAGCTTCGATAATGTTAGGTCGCAATCTTTTGATAATAAATCTGGTACCATTACAAAGACCCCATTTACTATTGAGATTTCTCAATAGCATGATGATTGCACCCACTTTCAATTTTAATTTATGACACGGCATTCCCGAAGGAATAATACTATTAAGAAATTCGATGGGAAAATTTTCCCTTTCAGCATCATCTGTGGAATCGATGGAATCATCACTCAAACATGAGTGAAAATCTCCATGGAGTATATCCAAAATTTTTTCATTTAATTTTTGAACATTTCATTTTTCATTTTTTGGACAAAGAATTGCACGTTTAGATATATATTTTTAATATTATCTATAGATATAGTATTTCCAAAGGTAGCTTCAATAATAGATCCATTACAAATCATTTCACAGGGGATTTCAATAATATCCATTCCTAAATGAAAACTGCTATCAAGTTTGCCATCTCCAAGTTTTACTAACCATCCACTATAAGCAGAATCCTCTGATCTCATATTTGTTGTAAGAGACAACATTCTGAAACATCCCCAAACATTGCAGTACTTTAAACTCGTTTGTACTATGGCCAATCACATAGCATGCAGTACAATACTGAGACATTGTCAAAAATCCCCTCCAAGAAGGAGAACTTTCTCACGAAATACAACATTCAGACTCACAATTTCTCTTAGTAATCTGTCTAGGGTGTTTATAGCATGACTGGATGGCATGGTGCATTCATCAATAATGAGAAGTTGGGCCTTTTTAATAGTTTTAGCAACTTCACTCTTTATATCGAGTCTAGAAATTGAAGTTTCATTTAATGGAATTGGTAATTTATATTGGGAATGAAAGGTGCTTCCACCAAGAAGTAAATGTGCAGCAATTCCTGTAGACGCTGTGGGTAAAACAGTACCACCACCACCTCTAATATAATGTATTAAAACTTTATACAGATATGCAGGTGAATAGGATTCCTAGCTGGCAGGACCCTGAGAGCAAGCTGGCCACCTGTAGATTCCGTGAGGAATGGGGCTCCCTCCTCCCTCCTGTCAGGGTCCGGGGTGCAGGTGAATGGGGCTCCTGGCTGGCAGGCCACTGACAGCAAGCTATCCAACAGCAGATTCTGTGAGGAATGGGGCTGCCTCCTCCCTACTGTCAGGGTCTGGTTTGAAGGCTGGCCATGCCCCCTGTTGGGCCAGACCCAGAGTTCTACCACGCTTCCGCCTCAGCAACCCAGGACTGACTGCTGCTGGGCACTCCTGGCACTCCGAGGGTGGGTTCTTCCCTTAGGCCCCACGGGAAACAGCTTGGGGAGGGCGTAGCCCTTAGCAAGGCAACCCAGAACTCAGTACTTCCATGCTCCACTCCGAGGGAGGGTTCCTGCCTGAAACCTCACCCTCCAGGAAACAACTGGGGGAGGACCCCTGCAGGACTGACTTCCTTCCAGTTGTTTGAGCTTCGGGATGTGATGCTACACCCAGGGTTTTTATATAAGTAGATAGTCCCATTTGTTTATTTTCTCCTTAGTTTCCATTGCCCTAGGAGTTGTATCAGTAAAGATATTGCTACGACAAATGTCTGCTATTTTGCTGCATATGGCTTCTTCTAAGATTTCCTGTCTTACATTTAAGTCCTTTATCCAGTTTGAATTTATTTTTGTGTATGGTGTAAGTTGGTGGTCTAGTTTCATTTTTTTTGCATGTATCTGTCCAATTTTCCCAACACCATTTATTGAAGAGACTGTCTTGACGCCATTGTATGCTCTTGCCTCCTTTGTCAAATATTAATTGAGCATAATGGCTTGGGTCAATTTCTTGGTTCTCTGTTCTATTCCACTGGGCTATATGTCTATTCTTGTGCTAGTACCATGCAGTTTTGAGAATAGTGGCTTTGTAGTACAGCTTGGTATCTGATATTGTGATCCCTCCAACTTTGTTCTTCTTTCTCAAGATTGCTGAAACTATTTGGAGTCTTTTTTTATTCCAGATGAGTTTTTGGAGAGTTTGTTCTAGGTCTTTGAAGTATGCTGTTGGTATTTTAGTGGGGTTTTCATTGAATTTATAGATTGCTTTGGGTAGTATGGACATTTTAATGATGTTGATTCTACCAATCTATGAACATGGTATATTCTTCCATTTGTTTATGTCTTCCTCTATCTCTTTTTTCAGCAGCCTGCAATTTGCTGAGTACAGGTCCTTTACCTACTTTGTTAAACTTATTCTTAGGTATCTTAATTTTTTTTGTTGCAATGATAAATGGGATTGTTTTTCGTTTGTTTGTTTCTCTTTCTGTGAGTTCATTATTGATGTATAAAAAAGCCATAGACTTCTGGGTGTTAATTTTGTTACATTGGGTCCTCTCTCTTTGCTTCTTGGTGAGCCTGGGTGTTAATCCTGCTACATTGCTGAATTCATTTTTTAAATCTAATAGTTTTTTGATGGAGTCTTTAGGGTTTTCTATGTACAATATCATGTCATCTGTTAATAATGAAAATTTTACTTCTTTTCCAATTTGGATGCCTTTTATTTCTTCTTCTTGTCTGATCGTGTGGCTAATACCTCCAGTACTATGTTGAACAGGAGTGGTGAGAGTGGGCATCCCTGTCTTTTTCCTATTATTAGCTGAAATGGTTTTAGGTTTTGCCCATTGAGTATAATGTTGGCTGAAGGTTTGTCTTATATAGCTTTTATTACGTTGAGGTATGATCCCTCTATTCCCACCTTGCTGATAGTTTTTATCAAGAAAGAGTGCTGGATTTTGTCAAGTGCTTTTTCTGTATCAAGGTATATGATTATATGGTTTTTATCTCTCAATTTGTTTATGTGATGTATCACATTTATTGACTTGCAGATATTATACCATCCTTGTATCCCCAGAATAAATCCCACTTGGTCATGGTGTATGATCTTTCTAACGTAATGCTAGGTTCGATTCGCTAGAATTTTATTGAGAATTTTGGCATTTATGTTCATGAGGGATATTGGCCTATAATTCTCTTTCTTTGTATTGTCTTTATCTGATTTTCGGATTAGGGTAATGCTGGCTTTGTAGAAAGAGCTTGGAAGTGTTCCTTCCTCTTGAATTTTTTGGTATAGTCTGAGGAAGATAGGTTTTAGTTCTTCTTTGAATGTTTGATAAAACTCCCCTGTGAAGCCATCTGGTCCAGGACTTTTGTATGTTGGAAATTTTTTTATTACTGCTTCAATTTCCTCCATAGTTACCAGCCTATTTAGATTTTTTGATCCTTCCTGATTGAGTTTTGGAAGGTCATATTTTTCTAGGAATATGTCCATTTCTTCGAGGTTGACAAGTTTGTTGGAATACTAGAGTTGCTCATAGTATTTTTTTTTTTTTAGGATTCTTCATATTTCTGTGGGGTCTATTGTTTTTTTGCCTCTTTCATTTCTGATTTTGTTTATTTGGGTCCTATCTCTTGGCTTCTTGGTGAGCCTGGGTAGAGGTTCATCAATCTTGTTTGTCCTTTCAAAGAACCAGATCTTGGTTTCATTGATCTTTTGTATTATTTTTTGGTCTCTATGTCATTTATTTCTGCTCTGATCTTTATTATTTCCTTCCTTCTGCTCACTCTGGGATTTTATTGTTGCTCTCTTTCTAATTCTTCAAGTTGCAGAGTTAGATGGTTTATTAACAGTTTTTCTTGTTGTTGTTTTTTTGTTTTTGTTTTTTTGAGGTCAGTCTGTAATGCTATGAACTTCCCTCTCAGGACTGCTTTCACTGTGTCCCATAGATTTTGGATTGTTTTGTTTTCATTGTCATTTCTTTCCAGGATGTGTTTTATTTCTTATTTGATCTCCTTGGTAACCCAATCATTGTTTAATAGTATGCTATTCAGCCTCCAAGTGTTAGAATTTTTAAAAAATATTTTTTATTGCTTTCAGAAAGGAAGGGAGAGGGAGAGAGAGATAGAAGCTTCAGTGATGAGAGAGAATCATTGATCCGCTGCCTTCTGCCCAGTCCAGGGATCTAGCCTGCAACCTGGGCATGTACCCTTGACCAGAATTAAATCTGGGAGCCTGCAGTCCCCAGGTCGATGCTCTATCCACTGAGCCAAACCAGCTCAGGCTAAGTGTTTAAATTTTTGTGATTTTTTTTTATTGTAGTTGATTTCTAATCTTATTTCATTGTGATCTGAAAAGATGCTCGATATAATTTCAATCTTCTTAAATTTGGAGAGACTTTGCCTGTGTCCTAATATGTAGTCTATCTTTGAAAATGTCCCATGTGCGCTTGAGAAGAATATATATTCTGTAGCTTTGGGGTGGAATGTTCTGAAGAAGTCGAATAAGTCCATCTGATCTAGTGAGTCGTTTAAGATTGCTGTTTCTTTGCTGATTTTCTAGAGGATTTATCCAGTGATGTTAATGGTGTATTAAAGTCTCCTACTATGATTGGATTGCTGTCAATCTCCAGAAGTTTGTTTGTTTGTTTGTTTTTTATGTATTTTGTTGCTCCTGTATTGGGTGCATATATGTTTATCAGAGTTATATCCTCTTGTTGTATTGATCCATTTAGAATTCTGAAGTGGCTTTTCTTGTCTCTTGTTATGGTCTTCACTTTGAGGTCTATTTTGTCAGATATAAGTATTGCTACCCCAGCTTTGTTTTCATTTACATTTGACTGAAAGATATTTTTCCATCCCTTCACTTTCAGTCTGTGAGAGTCCCTTGTTCTGAGGTGGGTCTCTTGTAGACAGCATATATATGGGTCATGTTTTCTTATCCATTCAGTCACTCGATGTCTTTTGATTGGAGCATTTAAACCATTTGCATTTAATGTTATTATCGATAGGTACTTGTTTGTAGCCATTTCTATTCTTTATGCCTGTGTTCCTTCCTCCCTTTCCATTCTTTTTACAGCATTCCCTTTAACATATATTGTATTGCTGGCTTGGTAGTGATAAACTCCCTTAGTCTTTTTTTTTTGTCTGAGAAGCTCCTGATTTCCCCTTCAATTTTTATTGATAGCCTATTACTGAATATCAAATTAAAGAATAAAAGGAGCTCTCAGCAAATACTAGAGGGATAATATAAGAACAACTAACTGAGACACTCTAAAATGAAGAAGCCTTTCTGATGACACTTATGCAAACTGGCAGCCTGAGATTTGCTCATTGGGTCTATAAGGAAGACTCAAATATCTCAGCAAACCCCAAATGCTTATCAGATTGGTGTTTCCTAATAACACCCATCAGTGATTACATGAAGTTTTCAGACAAGAACTAAGAAAAGAGTCATAACCCAAATGCCTGTCACAAATGTACCACATGGGGAAATCCTACACAAAGTCAGTAACACTGCTGCTTTGCTGGGACTCTCATATACAGTAATTTTCAAACATTGTGGCAAGACACCAATGCTCATTTAGCTAATTAGACAACACAAAAACATTTATTTCAAATTTCAAGGGGTAAAAAATGTTAAGATATGGATGTTTTATGCATGCTCAAGACCACCTTAAAAATACTCCATTCAATGACATCATAACACAAATTTGCATCAGTGAAAAGAAACTGGCATATTCCATCTCTTACCATTCAACTTGTCAGATGTGAAGGATAAAACAGAACATTTCACTAGTTTTAATTTTTAAATATGATTGTGACATTGGGAAAATGAAATAAACACAGTAAAATAAACTGTACAAAGGCAAAGTAGAATAACAAAAAATATTTTACTAAAACATAAGATTTACAGAATTTTCCAGATAAGCCATACAAAATGGTCATAAGCTTTTCTTGAAGGGGGGATTCTACATTTGACAGAAAAGTCACAATATTATTTGTGAGGGTCATGGTGTTTGTTTAATGTTCCTATTTTGGTTCAAACAAGCTTGTTCACTTACAGCGTCTAAATAAAGTTAGACTTGGCTAGAGAGCATATTCTAAAGAACTGGTTAGCTGCTTTTAACCAATGCAATTAGATCACCATAAAAAGGGGTAAAGGAGCCCATAAAATAAAAATTAAACTACTTACCCCCTCAAAACAAAACAAAACACCTATACCCCTGCAGCTAACCCTGACAATTACCTTCATTTACAGTGCTTTATACTTAAACCATGATGGGGGGAAATGAATAAAAGCAGAGAGGGGTCACTGCTTTTAAATGTTTCACAACAGTCCAGATGGTACTTTTAGCCTCTGCTCAGCCTATCTAATAAAGAGGAAATATGCAAATTGACCATCATGCCACAACAAGATGGCTGCACCCACAATGGTGACAGGGATTCTGTAACACAAGATGGCTGCGCCCACAGCAGAGGCAGGAATCCTATAACACAAGATGGCTGCACCCACAGCAGAGGCAGAGATTCTGTAACACAAGATGGCTACACCCACTGTGGAGGCCGAGTTCCCGTAACGAGCCTTAACAAGCAATCAGCAGGGACCTGAGGCTGTGTGGCGCTGGGCCGGGGCAGGGGACCTGAGGCTGTGCACCCCCGCCTGATGAGGCTTGACAGGGGACCTCAGGCCACACACCCCCACCCCAGTGCCAGGCTAGGGGACCTCAGGCCCTGTTACCCACCCTGGTGCTGGACCCTGGGACCTGGGGTCATGCCCCCTGCCCAGCGGGGCTTGATAGGGGACCTCCAGGTGCAACCCCCACTTGGCGGGGCTTGACAGGGGACCTCAGGCTGTGCCCCCCATAGTGATTAGAAAATGGTGAATCTGCAGTGCTGAGGACCACTTATCTTTCAAAATATCTAAACATATTCTTCCCAACTTGTCTACATTAGGATGATAAATTTTGATTATGAAATGTACTTAAGGTGCTGCCATTGGGTATTATTCTGGAAGGAATAGTTCAAGTTTAAAAGTCCCTCCCTCAAAGGGAGAATCCTGGGGGCCAGCAATGACCACATGAAAATAACAGGCGTTGTTCTCATCTGGTTCTGCTTTAATGCCAGGAACTGGTTCTGCCAGCAAATGCTGGGTTTCCTTGATAATACTGTGTGGCAGCCTGGCCATCTCGTCAGATCCCAAGTTTGGCCTCCTGTTTAGTCTCTGGCTCTGCTCACCTCAGGCACGAGTCTGCAGTGATTGTTTTAGTCCAGTGGTTCTCAACCTTCTGGCCCTTTAAATACAGTTCCTCGTGTTGTGACTCCCAACCATAAAATTATTTTCGTTGCTACTTCATAACTGTAATCTTGCTACTGTTATGAATCATAATGTAAATATCTGATATTCAGGATGGTCTTAGGCGACCCCTGTGAAAGGGTCGTTCGACCACCAAAGGGGTTGCGACCCACAGGTTGAGAACTGCTGTTTTAGTCATATAAGAGCCTGATCATGTTTTATCTTCTCAGGGATGTGGTTCAGGGACTGAAATTTTAGCAATTTTATTGAGCAGGGAAGCTAATAAAGGAAAATTAGGAACCTATAGTCTGCAATAACCAGCCAAGCCTAGAAATCTACAAAGATGTCACTTAATTGTGTGTGTAGGAAATTCCTGGATTACCTTAAATCCTTCTGGAGACAGCTGAATTCCTTCCGAGATTATATCATGTCCTAGGTAATGAACAGTATCTAAATATAATTGTAATTTTTCCTTAGAGATTTGTTTCCTTTTTCAGATATCTGTTGCAGTCAATAAATGGAATATTTTATGAACACCTCTTTGGTAACTGAGCATAGCATGAGGTCATCTACATATTGTAAAAAGGTCGATTTCCCCTGGGGAACTGGAGGATACTTAAATCTTGGTGAAGTACTTGGGAGAAATAAAAAGGGCCCTCAGGGAACCTTTGCATAACTGCCGAGGTATACTGTCAATTGTTAATGTAGCTAATTATAGGAGTGACATATGTTTAGTTCTCTGCATCTCAAAGCTAAAAACTCCATTTAATGTTGAGTTCTAGTTGTTCTTTATATATTGTGGATACCAATCTTTTATTTTCCTACATAATAAAAGCCTATTATGCTAAGTGTCCAGTCATCCAGTTGGCCATTCAACCAAAGTGTAATATGCTAATGATATGCTAAGGCGGTGCAACTACTCGCTATGACGTGCACTGACCACCAGGCGGCAGACAGTCGACTGGTTGAACAGTTGCTATGATGTGCACTGACCACCAGGGGGCAGACGCTCCGACCAGTAGGTTAGCTTGCTGCTGAGATCCGGCCAATCGGGACTGAGGGAGAGGGGCCGGACACTCCCTAGAGCCCTCCCACAGTCCCTCCCTGGCTGGCCAAACTCCCACATCCCTCCCTGGCCCTAATCATGCACCAGTGGGGTCTCTCAGCCTGGCCTGTGCCCTGTCGCAATCCAGGACACCTCATCGGATGATTGGAGAGCTGGTTTAGGCCCGATCCCACAGGCTAGGCTGAGGGACCTCCTTCTGGTGCACAAATTTGTTCACTGGGCCTCTAGTCCTATATAATAAAAGTGTAATATGCTAAGTGTCTGACTGATCAGTCAACCATTTGGTCGACTGCTCAACTAGTCACTATGATGTGCACAGACCACCAGGGGACAAACGCTCCGACCAGTAGGTTAGCTTGCTGCTGGGGTCTGGTGGATTGGGACTGGGTGAGAGGGCTGGACATGCCCTGGAGCCCTCCTGTAGTCCTTCCCCGGCTAGCCAGCCAACCTCCCTTAGTCCCTCCCTGGACGGCCCCCATCGGCCCCGATTGGGACTGGGTGAGACAGCCTGATTGACCCCAATTGCTAATCAGGCCAAGGGACCCTACCCATGCATGAATTCGTGCACCAGGCCTCTAGTATACATATGTTTTGATAAAGTTTTCTTCCAATCTGTTGCCTGCTTATTCATTTTCTTTTTTTAATTATTAATTTTTTCAATTACAGTTAACAATCTTATTTTGTATTAGTTTCAAGTGTACAGCATAGTGATTAGAAAATGGTGTTTTAATGAGCAGAATTTTTAATTTTAATGAATTCTAACATTATTTTTCTTTTATTTTTTGTATTTTCTGTATCTGGTCCAACAAATTATTTCTTATACTAAGGTCACAAAGATAGTTCCAATTTTTTTCTAGGAGCTTTAAAATTTTATCTTTTATATTTAGGGGCATTATTGCTCTTGAAGTAATTTTTGAATGATATGAGAGAGGGACTGACATTTCATTTTAAAAATATGAATATCTTGTTGTTTCATCAAAATTCACTGGAGAGATTTCTTTTCCCAATGAAATTTTCTGGTACTATTTGAATTTATTTGTGTGTGTCTAATTTTGGATTCTCCATTTTGTTTCACTGGCCTATTTTCACTAATATTACACTGTCTTTGTTGTGGTAGCATTATAATGAGTTAGTCTTAAAATCAGGTAGAGTTAAGTCTTACAAATTTTCTCCTCTTTGTCCATTTCTACAAATTATGGGAAAATTGATAGCAATATTTAGATTCTAATACATATGCTATCATATATTTCCATTTAATTAAGAACCTTCTAATTTTTCTAAGCAATATTTTATTCCTTTTTCTATATAGGTGTTGCACTCTCATTAAGTAATTCATGATTTTAGATGTCATTGTAAATAGTATTATTTAAATTTTTATTTTATAATAATAGATTTAGTATCATTTTGATTTTATATAATTACTATTTATACTGTGATATTACAAAATTCACTTATTTAGATTCCATAGTTGTTTTAAAGATGACTTGGAATTTTCTACATTTAACAATCACACCTATATGATATAAAAACCCAGGGTCCATAATATCCAAAATGACAGAAGACTCAACAGAACAGAAGTCAGTCCTGCAGTCAGTGCTGGGTTGCCCTGGCGACCCAGCACTGACTGCCACTGCTGCGGGCACGGCAACCCAGCACTGACTGCCGAGGGGGCTGCAGATCAGGGCCGGAGAGAGGCCTGCAGATAGAAGCAGGGTCTGATTTGTATACTCCTTGGCAGCTGTTGATCAACACTTACCTCTCTCTTTCTCTCCGGGCCTGGTCAGCAACTGCACCTCGATTTCTCTCCAGACCTCCACCCGGGCTGCTGATCAGCCCTGCCTCTCTGATCAGGCCTGGAGATAGACCCAGAGATTCTGACTGGCATAGAAACCAACCAATCAGAACCAAATCTGGGTGAGCCAATGGCTGCCTAGGAGGTGGAGCTTTTGATGCTGACTGGCATAGAAACTGACCAATCAGAATCAAATCTGGGTGAAGTGCATGGAGCCAATGGCTGCCTAGGAGCCAAAGCTTTTGACACTGACTGGCATAGAAACCGACCAATCAGAACCTAATCTGGGGGAACTGTGATGGCAGAACCTAAGGTGGGGTCTGAGTAGGGATTTTAAGGGCAACAGCTATTTGGTGTAAGGTGTAAGAAAGCGGTTCAATATTTTAATGACCAGTTTGGCAGTATAGTGCATATGGCTGGCTATCAGTCCAGATATAGGGATTATGTATTTTTGTCTGCCAAGAGCATCTCCTCCTGCTGAAAAAGGTCCCCCCCCCCATTTAAGCTATCCTATCCTATATAATCTATCTATACTAACAAAAGTGTAATATGCTAATGAGACTGGGTGGACCGGCCATCTTCCAGATGTCTGACTTCCTTCTGGACAAAGCCATGGTGGTGGGGGCTGAGGCAGAGGCAGTTAGGGGTGATCAGGCTGGCAGGGGAGATCATTTGGGGGCGAGATCAGGCCGGAAAAGGAGTGCAGTTAGGGGTTATCATGCAGGTAGAGGCAGTTGGGGGTGAGATCAGGCCAGCAGGGGAGAGCAGTTGGGGGCGAGATCAGGCTGGCAAGGGAGGGCAGTTAGGGGCAATCAGGCAGGCAGGCAGAGGCAGTTAGGGGTGATCAGGCAGGCAGGCATGTGAGCGATTAGAAGCCAGTGGTCCCAGATTGTGAGAGGGATGTCCGACTGCAGCTTTAAACTGGCAGTCGGACATTCCCCAAGGGTTCCCCAGTTTGAGAGGAGACAGGCTGGGCTGAGGGAACCACCTCCCTCCAGTGCACAAATTTTGTGCACCAGGCCCCTAGTCAATATAATAAAAGCCTAAGTGACCTTTATGGTGCAGTGACCAGAATGACCAGTTACTATGATGCACACTGACCACCAGGGGGCAGATGCTCAATGCTCAGGAGCTGCCCCCTGGTTGTCAGTGCACACTCCCACAAGGGGAGCACCACTCAGGCAGAAGCTGGGCTCACAGCTGACGAGCATAACGGTGGTGACGGGAGCCTCTCCCACCTATACAGCAGTGCTAAGGAGCAGCAATCTGAGCGGTAAGTAGCAGTGAGCAGGCAAGTGGTAAGGAGCAAGGGGTCCCAGACTGCGGGAGGGATGTCCGTCTGCTGGCAGGTAGACATCCCCCAAGTGGTCCCGGACTGTGAGAGGGCGCAGGCCGGGCTGAGGGGCTCCCCACCCCCCAGTGCATGAATTTTATGCACCGGACCTCTAGTCTTCAAATAAAATCATTTTATTTTTCCCTTTCCAATCATTTTACCTTTTTTTTGTTAATTCTCACTAGAGGATATTTTTTCCATAGCTTTTCAGAGAGAGTGGAAGGGAGGGAGGGAGGGAAGAAGGACAACAGAGGGAGAAAGAGGGAGAGAGATTTGAGAGAGACACATTGACCTTGGTTGCCTCCTGCACTTGCCCTGGCCAGGGAGACCTGGGGAGTGAACCTGCAACCCAGATATGTGCCCTTAATCAGGAATCAAATCTGCAAACCCATGGTGTGCTGGAAGACGTTCTAACCACTAAGCAACACCAGTCAAGGCTCATTTTACCTTTTGTCTTATGCAATGGCTAGGCACAATGGCAGACTGTTGAATAGGAATGATGAGAGAAAATTTATGTCTGTCCCTAATTATAGGGAGAAAATTCTTCAGTGTTTCATTATTAAGTATAATGAATGCAAATTTTCAGTGCAAATTATTATGTTGAGGAAATTCCCTTGTACTTTTAGTTTGTAGACCATTTTTTTTAAAAAAATACATTTTTATTGATTTCAGAGAGGAAGGGAGAGGGAAAGATAGAAACATGAATGATGAAAGAGAATCATCGCCCCCTACTGGGATTGAGTCAGAAACCAGAGCATGTGCCTTGACTGGGAATGGAACTGTGACCTCCTGGTTCATGGGTGGATGCTCAACCACTGAGCCACGCCGACGAGGCTGGTGATCATTGTTATTATGAATGATGTTGAATTTTGTCCAATGAACATGAAATTTTATTTCTTTAATCTGTTAATGAATAGTATTTATTTATTTATTTATTTATTTATTTATTTATTTTTGTTAAGACAATGTTGCATTTTCAAAATTAACCACTACTTGACCAAGGTGTAATATTGTACTTACACACACACGCACACATGCACGCACACACACACAATGTAGTCAGTTTGGTAATATTATATTAAATATTTTCACATCTGTGTTCTTGAGGGATGTCTTTTTGTACAATAGTCCCCCTTAATTTATGAGGGATACATTCCAAGACCCCTATTGTATGTCTGAAACAGCACATAATACCAAATCCTATACATACTATATTTTCCGATACATACATATCTATGATAAACCTTATTTTATAAATTAGGCACAATAACAGATTAACAAAAATAATAAAATAGAAAAATTATAGCAATATACTGTAATAAAATTTATGTGAAACTGGGTCTCTCTCTCTCTAAATATCTCAATATACTGTAGTTACCCTTCTTCTTGTGATGATTTGAGATGATAAAATGACTTTTTAAGTCAAGAACTAGCACCTTTTCACTTAAAGGAAGCACAGTAAGACATTTCTTTGGCATATCTGAATTCCCAGAATCATTACTCTTGCACTTTGGGACCATTATTAAATAAAATAAGGGTTACTTGATTACTTGAACACAAGCACTGTTATACCTTGACAGTCAATCTGATAACCATGACATCCAATAAGTGATTAATGGGCAAGCAGCTGTATAGAGCATGGATATGCTGGGCAAAGAGATGATTTACATCTTGGACTGGACAGAGGGGAATGGCATGAGATTTCATCACTCTACTCAGAATGGCATGTAATTTAAAAATTGTGAGTTGTTTATTTCTTGCATTTCCCATTTAAAATTGTCCAACTGCAGTTGACTTCAAGTAACTGAAACCATGGAAAGCAAAACTGCAGATAAGGGAAGGAATACTGCATTATATTTTGTTGTAATTTATTTGTCTAGTTTTTGTATCAATGTAATAGAGGCCTTCTAAATAAGTGATTTTATTCCTACATTGTCTAAAAGTATTTATAGCATTGGTATTATTTTTTTTCACTTAAAAAGTTTAATATTTTCACTTGAAAGTAAATGATTGCCAAATTAATTATGATGTTCTTTTTTATAAGACATGTCTATGTGTATGAGTATTTATAAATAATCCTATATAATAAAAGGGTAATCTGCAAATAGACTGAACGGCAGAACAACTGAACAACCGGTCGCTATGACGTGCGCTGACGACCAGGGCGGCATGCTTGGAACATGGCGGGTGTAAGCAGCAGGTGGCAGAGAGTGGAACATGGTGGGCATTGGCCATGGTGGGATGGTGGAGCAGGTGAGCAGGGGCACCAGACCAAGGTAGGGTGCCAGTCGCTGTCATCAGTAACCAGCCTCTGGTGGTTACTGAAAATTATTTGCTCCCACAGGCCGCAGTCCCACTTGGTGCTCACACCTGCTGCCAGCCCTGGCCCCACTCGCACCTGCTGCTGGCACTGGAGTCACCACTCACACTGCTGCTGGCGCCCAGCGCCAGCCCTGATCACTCGGCACTGTCAGTGGGTGCAAGCAGCAGCCAGCCCTGATCGACCCTCAGGACTTCTCCACCTCCCCCTGCTCTTGAGGGGCCGTCGGGGATGGGAGCTGCCTCATGTACCCACTGCCAGCAATGACCCAGCTCACAGCCACTGCTGGCACTCACTGCCAACACTGGCCCCGCTCACACCTGAAGCCAATGTCAGAGCTGCTGCTCACATCCACTGCCAGAGTCCAAGCACCAGTCCTGATTGCTTGGCACCATCAGTGGGTGCGAGCGGCAGCTGCCAGCCCCGATTGCCCCTGAGGGCTTCTCCACCTCCTTTTGCTCTTGAGAGGCAATCAGGGCAGCAGCTTCTCCTCGCACCCACTGACAACACTGGCCCCAATCACTCTGCACCATCAGCAGTGCAAGCAGGGCCGGTGCCATCAACCCATGGGAGTGGCAGTGGCGGGAGTAAGGCTGCTGGCAGACAGGGTTACAGGGGGCTGCAGCAGGAGGGGACAGGTGGGGGCGCAGAGGATGGGCCAAGACCTGCCTCTGTGCCCACCACAGTTTCACAGCCCACAGTTCCTTTCAAGGTGCACGAATTTGTGCACTGGGCCCCTAGTATTATATAATATACTAGTAGCCCGGTGCACAAAATTCATGCACATTGAAAGGGAATTAATTAGAGGAACATAATTTGGACACACTATCTAGTATCAATAATATGTGAGTGTGAGGCAGTCCACGTTTCTGAAATTCAATGACATGAATTTTAGCTATTACTTTGCCAAATAAATGGACTTTACAGATATCATTTAAAAGAGCATTCAGCTTAATAAAAACTTTGGCTATCAAGTCAGGTCTGTTTACAACTATTTTCTAGTGTTGTAAATTGTTTGCAATATCTGCCCACTTGGGCTTGCCATACTTCGTTAAAATTGCCATAGCATCCTGATATCACTGCTGCATATTTCTGGGACTACCCTCAGAAGATGATGGAAGTATTATCATTTTACCAATCGGCACATTGTCATTTTCAGATCTAGATTTGAGATAATCCATCAAACCACTATATTTTTCAACTCTCAACTTAGATTGGTTTGCTTTGATGAAATTTATCCAATTGGCCTCCATTTTTGAATACGAATCCACGATAAACTGTTGAGTTAATTTTCCTGCATTTAAAATAGGATGAAATCCATAATACTGCATTTGTGTGACTCGTGTCCTTACATTTTGTCTAGTATTATTGTTGATTACACTGTTGTCTCTGAGTCTTAATGCAATATCTGTTCCCTAGCCTTTTTCACCATGTGGAAAAAGAATAGGATATATCATTGCATCTAATGTAGGAAACAAGATACTGATTTGTTTCATTTTAGTGGCATTTGGATTATTGGGATCTGGTTTACAATGAATGAGCAAGTACCTTTCAAAAGGAGGTTCTCCAACTTCGTTTCTGAATATGACAGCAACCTCGGTTACACGGGGAGAATTATATCTACCTGGGTCACTGTTACCATCGTATTTAATTACCATTGTTACTTCTGTGGGAGCAATACCTTTTGCTGCTGCTTCAGATTGGGCTTCCTTTTCTACCTCAGGTAGCATCTTGTACGATTTTGTTAATTCACTTATTTCATGCATGAGGTTGTTGATGTTGATCATGAGTCTTTCTGAGCAGCCCTGGTTTTCTGGCATTGCTAATCTTTTACTTGTAGCTTCGGCTGTATCCAAAATATAGAGTTGAGCAAACTTCCAAGAAACACCATCTGAAGGATGTAAAGTTCCAGTACAGTGATAAACTTGTCCGTGTATTCTAAAACAGTATGGCCCATATCCTGATGGCGATGCAATATTTGCACCCATAGAAGCAAAAGCAAAAAAACTATTTATGGAACGAATATTTTCCATGAATTTTTTACTGTCAGAATCTTCGTTTGTCATTAATCTTTTTAAATATGCCGGGTAATCTGGAAAATGTATATCATTTGGACAGACTTTCCCTTTGCTACAACATCAAGTAAATTTCCCATCGGATGGTTTTTCATCAGAGAAATTTAGTGATAGGCAAAATTCACATTGAACAGTCATTCCACCACAACTATGTTCGAGGATTGCATCATCATGTACTCCATTTTTGCTAAGAAGGCGGTTCCTGCCGGTATTGGTAGTACTTGTTGATGACTGTTCTCTCGCCACCGCCTTCTTTCAACTTCAAAGGCACGTTGGTCTTTAGACATTCACTGTCGATAACGCTGGTGTTTTTTTGGCATCAGAGCGACGTTTTTCCAGTAGTTGGTGTTCAGATACATCCTGTTGCAGGTGCCGCCTTCTTTCAAGATCAGATGCACGCTGCTCTGCAGACACTTTGTGTCAATAACGCTGGCATCTTTCTGCTGCAGAGCTATGTTGTATCAACAGTTGTTCTTTAGACATAGTCCCACCTCTCTACTGTCCTGGCCTGAGATGCAGGTGAATGAGAGTCCTGGCTGTCAGGCCGCTGAGAGCTGTCTGACCAATGGCTGATTCTGGCTGATTCTGTGGGGGTGGGACTTCCTCTTCCCTGCTGTCAGTTTCCACAGCTGTGATGAGGAAGCTGGGGTGAGAGAGGGAGCCTCGCCCTCCAAGCCGCCCTCTCTCTTGCTCTCTCTATGTCCAGCAGTCTCCTGCTCTGCCAAGTCCTCCAAACCTCCTGCTCTCTGCCGGCAAGGTCCCAGGAGCCCATGGGCGTGGCTATGGCCTCACCGCCCTGGGCCAGCGAAGGTCCCAGGAGCCAGAGGCCACCATCACCTCCTGGGGCACTTTACACCTGCATATGCAAATTAAACGCCATCTTTGTCAGATAATTTGCATAGTCACTTGGATTGGCTGGTGGGCGTGGCTTGAGCGTAGTGGAGGGACAGTTAATTTGCATGTTCTCTCTTATTATATAGGATGATATATACTAAATGTACTAAATACACTATTATATTATGTTACTAGAAGCCCAGCTCGTGAAATTGTGCAGCCCCGCCCACCCCTTCCCCGAGTTGCTGCCACTCGGGTTTATTTTGCTGTGCAGCTGCTGCCAGCCTCGCCAGCTCATTTGTGCCTGGAAGTCCCCATTCCTCTCTCCCCAGTGTTGTCTGAGCTGTTGGCTGCTCTGAACTGTTTGGTTCTTTCCCTTAGTAACAGCTTTTACCTTCTGCCTCAATTCCCAGCTAGCACCCTTCCTCTGCGGGCCACCTCCCCCCTGCCGCAGGCTGCATGTGCCCCTGCCCCTCCCCCCATGGCAGGAGCACCTCCACTCACCACCTGGGGACCCTCACGGTGCTCCCCATCCCCGCCTGCCCAGTGCCCATCCGCTGCGCCCTCTTTACTGCGTGGCCACTGGAGAGCTGGCGCCGTGTGTCTCCCTCGAGTCTTGGATTCCTGCCCCATGGGGTCGGTGCCGCGGGACTCCCCCAATACAACTCCTGGTCAAGTTCCTGTCAGCACCCACCCACCCGCGCATGCCTCGCAGTGCACACAGCCTCGCCCACCTGCACACCCCCCCCTCCACCCCTGTGAGAGCTGCTGCTCATTTGGTTGTGATGCCATTATGATGTCATGACCACAGGCCTTTTATGATATAAATATAAAATTATATAATAAACCATATTATATACATTAGATACATATATAATAAATATATATGTGCATGTAAATATATACACACACACTCACACAGAGATACACACATAAATGCACATTCACACTGAGGGACAGACAGATTGAGAGACTCTGGTATTAGGTACATTAATACATTAATGCAGTCCAATTTTAACTGTTTAACAAATGTTGGGAGTTTGGGAATATTTTTGTTTTTTTTAATAGTTTTTGGTATTTTTTATATATTTTTTTCTAGACTGAGAATGTCTCTTTATAATTAAAAAGAAAAGAAAAAACCTGAACTGTTTTTGTTCTTAGGAATTTTAAAAAAAAGGATTTCTTAAGCTATAACAGGCACATTTGAGAAATCACTATAATACTATATGGTAATTAAAATTCTAGCGATGGTCACATATGAGATTCCCACACCCCAACACCAAACCATTAAGTGATTTCTGAGTAGGTGTAGCATTCCAAGTTCCTATGGAAATTGCCAAATGATTAAGGAGGTGTTTACGCTCTTTGGAAATAAGTCCAAGTTGTATTTTTTTTCTTTGTCTTTCAAAGGCTTAAAGAAATGAGAATCTTCACAGCATAATGCATTTTTTTTGTTTCCTTTGATTTAGAGCATGGAAGGCTACCCAAATGTCAGGAGACACTGGAAGAATTTGGCTTGATTTTCTAAAGTTGTTTGGGAGCAGTAAGGGAAATGAGAGAACTACTTAAAAGAATCAGCTAAATCTGGTTAATGTAGCCAATGATAGGATAAAGTAAAAATTTTAGAGCATGTAATCTATTGTGATTGCGCCAGTTTTCCAGGCCAATTAAGAAATAATCTTTATTGCTCAAAGTCTCAAGATATACTGGGAGAAATGCATGGGTACTTCATCAGATACCTATAAAAATAAGTGGGTGACAGTTTAGAGTTGCTATCTAAACTGTTTAACTACTTATTTGACCTTTAAAAAAGGTATATGACAGCTTATAAGTTTTAGAAGTAACATTGAGAGAACAAAAAGTACAGGACTTTTAAAAAGGTGCATGTAGCCCTGGCCCGTGTGGGTCAGTTGGTTGGAGCATCATCCCTGTGCAACGGAAGGTTGTGAGTTCAATTCCCAGTCAGGGCACATACCTAGGTTGCCATTTGATCCCCAGTCGGGACCCATAGATGTTGGTAGATGCCTCTCTCTCTCTCTCTCTCTCTCTCTCTCTCTCTCTCTCTCTCTCTCCCCTCCCTCCCTCTACTAAAAATGAAAAATAAAAGGTGCATGTGTATAGACAGAGATCTAGTATTAGTCCTTTCTTCAAATAAAATTGTGGAAAGAAAGCTATATAATCCTTAGAAGTCTATTTATTTAGGATGTTTTATATCAACTGTGAGGGGTGAGTATAGCAAGAGGAGTGGGACCAGAGGACTAAGGAAGGATGACAGGTTGTTGGGAGAAAAACTGGAAAAGAAATGATTAGAGAAAAATTCTAAGGGTATTGGGCATAGAGTGAGGACAGGGTGTGTTTCGTGTTTTTTTTTTTTTTTCTAACTTCCAAATTTGGACGATTTTAGGATGTTCCTATAAGCATCTGTACCTAACATATCTTATTGTCGTCTAGCCAGCATGGCTCAGTGGTTGAGCATTAACCTATGAGCCAGGAGGTAATGATTCGATTCCCAGTCAGGGCACATGCTTAGGTTGCAGGCTCGATCCCCAGTGTGGGTCATGCAGAAGGCAGCTGATCAATGATTCTCTCTCATTGTTGGTGTTTCTATTTCTCTCTCCCTTCCTCTCTGAAATCAATAAAAATATATTAAGGAATAAAAAATCTTATTGTCAGATAAGTTTACGATTAAATGAGGCTAGGAACAAATAGTGAGGCCATGAGAATATGAAGAAAGAATGAAGGAAAGGAGTAACATCTTATTTGCCCGATTTCTCCAGCTCAGTATTTCATAATGTGTAGTTGGAAGAGTACCCACAGTTGTGTCACTTGAGATACTTACTAAAAGAGTCCTGAACTCCACTTCAAACATAATGAAATTCTGAGCCTTTGAACCTGGGATCAGCATTTTTAACAAGTTTCACAGATGACTCATAGCAAAGGAAATTTTGAGAACTGCTGCTATCTATAGTAATAAAAGGGTAATATGGGGCCTGAGGGAAGCCAGCCCGGGTCCCAGGTGCCTGTGGGCAGCTGGAGGAGGGAAGCCTGGGTCCTGGGTGTCAGAGGGAAGCCGATGCTGGCAGCCCAGGTCCCAGGTGCTGGAGGGAAGCCAGTGCCAGCAGCCGGGGGAAAGAAGATCTACTCTTGCATGAATTTTTGTGCATCGGGCCTCTAGTCTAGTATGGTATATAAGGGTAATTTGTTCCCATTATTTCTAATCCATCACTCTCCTCCCTTTTCACCCATCATCAGCACCTCTTAAATACACAAGTGAATAATTTCTTTCACCTGGAATAGATGTCACTTATTTAAAAATTGTTTTGCCTTGTCACCCCTTTTTTCAGTGTATTGCTTATAGCTGTTTGATGTTATGCCAAGGCACCAAATTGAATAATGCATATTTAGGTAAGAAAACAGTACAGGGCAAGTCACTTAGTTTGTGAATGAACTTAGGCAACTACCTGTCCGACAGCTGTATCACCTTGTGGCTTTATTTCCTCTGCTCATTATTGGGTACACTCTAATTGTTGTGAAGTTATACATAAAATTTATTTATTTTTAGTCAGAATGATCCTAACCAGAAAGCTATCTGCTGTGATTATTATGGAACTGAAGTAGTATGAGAAAGTTACCTTTAGCAATGACATACTTTTGTAAATGAACTTTCAGTTACATATTACTATAATCTGTTTGGGACATTACATATCTTAGTGCTTTTTGTAACAGGTATTTGGTACTTTGAAAATTTATAGAAAGAATTCTACTGTCTTCTTTTCCCATATTAGGCAATCATCAACATCTTGTTGGATTATTTGTGTTTCCTTCTTTTCCTTTGATTATTTGAGAGGTAGGAAACCAAGGAAGCAGGAACTGGAGTTCCTACAGTGGTGAAAATTGAAGTATCACCTTTGGGTTTTTTTGCAGCTAGATCACTGATGAATATGGACAAGACCTAGAAAGTATAGACTAAAACCAATATATGGGGCAGGTTTCAGAAGTAGATGGTTTGTTAGTCCAGATATCCATGTATTAAGCATGGTTGCAAGTGTGGTAGGTATTATTCGCAGGTGAACTGAGTACAAGAGCCAGGGTAGCTGGTAGTAGGCAATATGGATAACTCCAAGTAAACATTAGTTCTGGTGGTAGAATTGGAACAATGTTGAAAAAGTTTTACAATAACCACTGCCTAGATTTTACTATTAAATTTTGCTATATTTTATCTATGTGTCAACTTATCAATTCCGTTATCTATCCATTATTGCATATTATTTTTTATTTATTTAAAAGAAAATTTTGGACAGACATCCCATCATGCATCAGAAGAATTAATATTGTTAAGATGACAATACTCCCCTCATTAATTTAAGGATTCAGTGCAATATCCATAAAACTCACTGTGGGCTTCTTTGATGAATTTGAGAAGCTGACCTAAAATTCATATGGAAATGCAAGCAACCCAGAATATCCAAAGCAATTATAAAAAAGAAGAACAGCTTGAGGACTCACACTTGCCAATTTCAAACTTACTATTAAGTTAACAGTAATCAAGACTGTGTAATACTGACATAAGGAATGACATATAGATCAATGGAATAAAATTGAGAGTTCAGAAATAAATCCTCATTTATATAACCAATTGATTTTTGACATAGGTGCCAAGACAATTAGATGGAAAAAGAATAGGCTTTTCAACAAATGGTATTGTGTCTGCATGCAAAATAATAAGGTTGGATCTCTACTTTCACCATATACAAAATTTATTTTAAAATGAATCTTTTATATGAAATATACTGAATAAGCAAATCTATAAAGACAGAAAGTATATTAGTGGTTCCTCAGGGCTGGGAGGATATTGGAAGAAAATAGGGAGTGACAAATGTGAACAAGTTTTCTTTTTGAGATGATGAAAATATTCTAAGATCAATTGAGATGATGGTTGCAAAACTCTATGCGTATATACTAAAAACCATTTAACTATACAGAAATCATGGCCTGATAAGCTGTTAAAGAAAAACAAGTAAATTGCAGAAATCAGTTCATTTCCCCCAAATTCTTCAACACATATTATAGGATGCATTTAATATTTGTTTACATATTTTTCTTTTGATATAAAAATTATATAAATTGAAATGCATATATCTGAAATGTGCATTCACTGAGTTTTGAGAAATTCATACACACCTGTGTAACCCATTTCCTTAATATATTATATAGATCACTAGAGGCCTGATGCATGAAGATTTGTGCAAGAATGGGCCTTCCTTCCCCTGGTTGCCGGCACCTCCTTCGCTCTGGCCGGAACTGCCTTTCTGCATTCGTTCCGGCCCGGAGCTGCCTTTCTGCCTTCCCATGCTGCCCAGAGGCCCGGAGCGGCTGGGGCACTGCGGAACGCCTGTGTATGCAAAGTAACCTGCCATCTTTGTTGGGTTAATTTGCATACTCATTCCTGATTGGCTGGTGGGTGTCGTGAAGGTACAGTCAATCTGCATCTTTCTCTTTTATTAGTGTAGATTAACCTCACCTTCAGAAAATTCCCTCTTGTCAACTTCACAGTTAATATTCACACATATCCTACTAGAGGCATTCTTTGATCTTTGCTCTGATTTCTTCCACCACAGAATCATTTTGCCTGGTTTAGTATTTTGTATAAGTAGTACCATACAATAGTTTTGTGTAAGTCTTTCACTCAGTATTCTATTTCTGAGTTTAATTGTTTCATTCCATTAATGACTGAGTCATATTCCATTGTATGAATTTATCAAAGATAATGATACACAGCTATACTCTTTAGATTATCTGGATATCATGCACAAAACTGCAATGAACATTTCATTACAAGCTATTTTGTGGACCTATGTTTTCATTTCTCTTGGATAAATATGTAAGAGTGGAATTGTTGGGTCATAGGGACAGTATATGCTTAACTGCATTAAAAAAATGCCCTGCCACAGTTTTCCCAAAATTGTTGTGCCATTTTACATTATCAACTATGTATGATAATTCCAATTGTTCCACAGACTCTACAATATTTTATGTTGTTGGTCTTTTTATCTTTTTATTTAGCTGAGTATATAGTACTATCTCTCATTTTGCTTTTAATTTGCATTTAGCTAATAACTAATGATGTTGATCAATTTTTCATATCCTTTTTGCCATTTGTATATCTTCTTTTGTGAAGTGTCTGTTCAAATTCGGTGCCTGTATTTCCATTAGGTTGTTTTTATCTTTATTGTTGAATTGTAATAATTTCTTTTATGTCCTAACTATCAGTTGTGTCAGGTATATGAATTGTGAATAAGTTCTTCCATTCTCTAGCCTGCACAACCATATTCATAATGATGTCTTTTGGTAAGTAGACATTTTAAATTTTGATGAAATTTTATTTATCAATTTTTTCTTTTGTGATTTTTTCTTTTTTTGTCCTGTTTAAATAATATTTGCCTGACTTCAAATCATAACAATGTTATGCTATATACTTCTCTAACAACTAACTGTGTGGCTTTTAACTTTAATGTTTTTATCAGTGATCTATTTCAAATAATTTTGTATGAGATAGGGATTGAGGCTAAGTTTCTCCCATAAGGATATCCAGTTATCCCAGAACCATTTTTTGAGTATATATGTTTTCCCTATTTGGTTGCTTTGGCAACAGTATTAAAAAATTCAGTAAACGATATTGTGTATAATTGATTTATTTCCTAATTCTAATGATGATACCATAGTCTTTTTATATTGAATTATTTTGGGTGATATTGGTTAATACAGTTATATAGGTTTCAGGTACACAGTTCTATAAGACATCATCTGTATATTATACTGTGTGTTTACTACCCCAAGTCCAGTCTCCTTCCATCACCATTTATGCCCCACTTACCCTTTTCTACCTCCCCAAGCCCTTTCCGCTGGTAATCTCATATTGTTCCTTGTGTCCATGAGAATTTCTTTTTTTTCTTTGCTTAATCCCTTCACCCTTCTCTCCTACCTCCATCCCTTTTCCTCTGACAGCTGTCAGTCTGTTCTCTATATCCATGAGTATGTCTCCAATTTGTTTGTTAGTTTATTTTGTTCATTAGATTCCACATATAAGTGGAATCATATGGTACTTGTTTTTCTCTGACTGGCTTATTTCACTTAGCATAATGTTCTCCAAGTCCATCCATGTGGTCACAAAAGGTAAGATTTGCTTCTTTTTTTAAATCCTCACCCAAGGAGTTAAGATAATTTTTCCATTGAGTTTTAGAGAGAGTGGAAGGTGGAGGGAGAGGTATGGAGAGAAAGAAAGGAGAGAGAAACATTGATGTGAGAGAGAAACACATTGATTGGTTGTCTCCCACACGTTCCCTTACTGGAGGAGGCATTGAACCTGCAACCCGGGTAAGAACTCTTGACTGTGAATCCAATCCACAACCCTTCAAAGCACAGGCCGATGCTCGAGTCTAACCTCTGATAAATGCTGGCCAGGGCAGATTTCCTTATTTTTTTTTTAAGACAGAATAGTATTCCATTGTGTAAATGTACCACAGCTTTTTTCCCAGGCATCTACTGATGGGGCACTTGGGCTGCTTCCAAATCTTGGCTGTTGTAAATAATGCTGCAATGAACATAGAGGTGCATATATTCTTTTGAATTAGTGTTTCTGGTTTATTTGGATATATTCCCAGAAGTGGAATCGCTGAGTAATAAGGCAGTTCCATTTGCATTTTTTGAGGTAACCCCATACTGTTTTCCACAGTGGCTGCACCAATTTGCATTCCCACCAACAGTGAATGAGAGTTTGCTTTTCTCCACATCTTGCCAACACAAGTTGTTGATTTTTTTAATGACAGTCATTCTGATGGGTATAAGGTGATATCTCATTGTGGTTTTAATTTGCATTTTTCTGCTGATTAGTGACATTGAGCATCCTTTTATATGTCTACTAAAGGCCCAGTGCACAGATTCTTGCACTGGTGGAGTCCCTCAGCCTGGCCTGTGCCCTCTCGCAATGTGGTATCCCTCGGGGGATGTCGGTCTTGTGTGGGGAATTGGGCAGAACCGGCAATCTGACATCCCTTGAGGGATGTAGAAGTGTGCGAAACAGCAGGCAGCCAGGGAGGAGCCCAAGCCCTGGCCAGGTGCTGCACTGCTCTGGCTCATCCCCGCCCAGCTGTGCCTACCGCCCCCACTCGGTAGCAGTAGTGCTGCTGCAGAGGCAGGAGAGGCTTACTCACCAGCTGTGAGTCAGGTGTCTAGCGCCCATCAAGTGGGTGGATCTCCCACTGTGGGAGCGCACTGACCACCAGGGGGCAGCTCCTGCATTGAGTGCCCCTGGTTGTCAGTGCGTGTATTAACTACTAGCTGAGCCATCAATAGGTCTTTTAGGGTTTTATATATATAGATTGGCCATTTGTGTGTCTTTAGAGAAGTGTCTATAGGTGTTCCAAAAATGTATACACATTTTAACAGCTGATAACTCAATTAATTTTGAAAATGAACTGTATGTTAATAAACATTGACTTGCCCTAACCGGTTTGGCTCAGTGGATAGAGTGTCGGCCTGCAGATTGAAGGGTCCCAGGTTCGATTCCGGTCAAGGGCATGTACCTTGGTTGCGGGCACATCCTCTGTAGGGGGTGTGCAGGAGGCAGCGGATCGATGTTTCTCTCTCATCAATGTTTCTAACTCTCTATCCCTCTCCCTTCCTCTCTGTAAAAAATCAATAAAATATATTAAATAAAATAAGTAAACACTGACTTTATAATCATTCAAAGTGTGCATACATTTTTTGAGGACACCCTGTATTTAGGTACTTTGCCCATTTTTAAATTGGATTATTTGATTTTCTGATGTTGAGATTTATGAGTTCTTGATAGATTTTGGATAACAATGCCTTATCTGTTCCATCATTGGCGAATGTGTTCTCCCATTCAGTAGGCTGCTTTCCATTCATTTGGTTGATGGTTTTCTTTGCTTTGCAAAAACTTTTTAGTTCAATGTAGTCCCATTTGTTTATTTTTCTTTTGTTTCCCTTGCCCAAGGTGGTATATAAGAAAAAATATTGTTACAAGAAAAGTCTGAGATTTTACTGACTATGTTTTCTTCCAGGATTTTTATGGTTTCAAATCAAGCATTTAAATCTTCAATCATTTTTTTTTGTATATTCTTGTATGTGGTGTAAGAAGGTGGTCTAACTTCATTTTTTTGTATGTACATTTTTTCCCACACCATTTATTGAATAATCTTTCCCCACTGTATGTCCTTGTCTCCTTTATCAAATATTAATTGACCATAAAAGCTTGTGTTTATTTATGGGCTCTCTATTCTGTGCCATTGATCTCTTTAATTGTTCTCATGCCCTTATCATGCTATTTGGATTATTATGGCATTGTAATATAGTTTAATATCAGGTAGTGTGATTACTCCAACTTATACTTCTTTTTCAAGAATGCTGTGACTATTTTAAGTCTTTTGTGGTTCCATATAAATTTTTGAAATATTTGTTCTAGTTCTGTGAAATATGCCTTTGGTATAATGACAGGAATTGCATTGAGTCTATAGATTGCTTTGGGTAGTAAGGGCATTTTAATTATGCTAATTCTTCCTACCCATGAACATGGTATATGTTTCAACTTATTTGTATCTGCTTCAATTTTTTTCAGTGCCTTATTATTTTCTGAGTATAGGTGTTTTACAACCTTTGTCAAACTTATTCCTAGGTATTTTTTTTTTGTAACAATTGTGAATGGATTGTTTTTTCAGATTCCCTTTCTGATAGGTCATTACTGGTTTATAAAAATGCAACTGAATTCTGGAGATTATTTTGTATTCTGCTATTTTACTGAATGCATTTATCAGTTCTAGTTATTTTTTGGTGGAACCGTTAGGGTTCTCTATATATAGTATCATGTCATCTGCAAATACTGACAGTGTTCCTTCTTCCTTTTCAATTTGAATGCCTTTTATTTTATTTTTAAATATAAGTTTTTATTGATTTTAGAGAGAGAAGAAGGGAGAGGGATAGAGAGATAGGAATGTCAATGAGAGAGAAACATAATCAATTGGCTGTTTCCTGCATGCCTCCACTGGGGATTGAGCCCAAAACCTGGGCATGTACCCTGACCAGTAATTGAACACGGCAACCTCTTGGTTAGTGGATCGATGCTCAACCACTGAGCTACACTGGCATAACAGAATACCTTTTATTTTTTTCTTCTTGTCTGATTGCTGTGGCTAGGACTTCAAGTACTATGTTGCATAAGAGTGGTAAAAGGAGACATCTCTGTCTTGTTCTCAATCTTAAGGGAAACACAGTTTTTGCCCATTAAATATGATATTGGCTCTGAGTTTCTCATCTATGGCATTTATTATGCTTTATTTTCTTTTAATTCCCACTTTGACCAGAGTTCTTAATGTTAAATGGGTGCTTGATTTTTGTTTATTTACTTATTTAATTATTTTGTGGGTGCTGGATGTTATCAAATGCTTTTTCTGCATCTATCTGATCATGTAGTTTTAATCCTTTATTTTGTTTATGTGATGTATCATGTTTATTGATTTGCAGATATTGTACCAACTTTGAATTCCCAGAATAAATTCCACTTGATCATGGTAAATTATGACATTTTTAATGTATTGCTGGATCCAGTTTCTAATATTTTTTGAGGATTTTAGCATTTATGTTCATCAAGAATATTGGCCTATTATTTTCTTTCTTTGTAGTATCTATCTGGTTTTATAATTAGAATAATGCTGGCATCGTAAAGAAGAGTTTGGAAGTTTTCACTACTCTTGAAATTGTTAGCATAGTTTGAGGAGGATAGGTATTAATTCTTCTTTGAATAATTGGATAAAATTTGCCTGTGAACTCATCTTGTTCAGGACTTTTGTTTGTTGGAGTTTTGTGTGTTTTTTGTTTGTTTGTTTGTTTTTTTATTACTGCTTCAGTTTCACTGGTTGTAATCTGTCTGTTCAGATTCTCTGATTTTTCCTGATTCAGTTTTGGCAGATTGTATGTTTCTAGGGATTTATTTATTTCAGATTGTCAAATTAGTTGGCATACAGTTGTTTGTAATATTTTCTTATAATCCTTTGTATTTCTTTTTTGTCGGTTGTTACTTCTAATTTTTCATTTTTATTTTGTTTATTTGGCTCCTTTTTTCTTGATGACTTTAATTAAAGGTTCTTCAATCTTGTTTATCTTTTCAAAGAACCAACTCTCGGTTCCATTGATCTTTTATATTTTTTTCTTTTTTAATCTTTACCCCAGTATCTGTTTTTCATTGATTTTAGAATGGAAGGCTGAGAAAGAGAAAGAGAGAAAGACATTGATATAGGAGAGAAACAAGATCAGTTGCCACCCTTATGTGTCCAAACTGAGGATCAAATCTGAAACATGGGTATGTGCCCCGACCAGGAATTAAACCCACTACCTGTCAGTGTACAGGACGACACTACAACCAACTGAACCATATATACCAGGGTTGTATTTCTTTTTACTCTATTTCATTGATTTCTACTCTGATCTTTTTTTTTCATACTTCTACTCACTTTGGGCTTTCTTTGTTGATCTTTACCCAGTTCCTTTAATTGTAAAGTTCAATTGTTTATTTCAGATTTTTTTCTTGATTCTTCAGGTAGGCCTTTTATTGTATGAATTTCCCTCTTAGGATTGCTTTTGCTGTGTCTAGGAGATTTTGAGTTGTTTTCTCATTTTCATTCGTTTCAAGGTATCTTTTGATTTTTTTCCCCCTTGATCTCATTGTTAACCCATTTATTGTTTAGTAACATGTTATTTAGCCTCTATGTCTTTGTGAGTTTTTTTCATGTTTTGTTTTGTTTTTTCTTGCAATAGATTTTTAGTTTTATACCATTATGGTCAGAGATGTTTGATATGATTTTGATGTTTTTAAATATATTGACTTGTTTTGTGGCCTAACATGTGGTCTGTCCTGGAAAATGTTCCATGTGCACTTGAAAATATTGCATGTTCTGCTGCTTTGGGATAAAATGCTCTGAATATATAAATTGAATCCATCTGATCTACTGTGTCACTTAAGGCCACCGTTTGTTGTTGTTGTTGATTTTCTGCCTGGAAGATCTATCTATTGATGTCAATGTGGTCTTAAAATCCCCTACTACAGGGGTGGGCAACCTTCTTGTGAGTGCATGCCAAAACCAGCAAAATCTCTGACTCAAAATTCTTCTGTGTGCCAACCCTAATTTTTTGAGAACATGTTACACCTACTTGATATCTCTGAAGGTGTATGTATGTGAAGAACCTTGAAGAAATAATAAAATTCATTCGAGCGACAAAAACACAGTATATGATGATGAAAAATACATTTATTTTTTAATGTATACATGTACACTGATAGTCCGACAGAAAACTTTATGACTCCGTTTGATATTATCAGTGGGACTTTTGCTGCTGCATCACTGATGACAGATTTTGCATCAGGTTTATATTTCGTGACCTTCAGAGATATGCACGAGCTACTACTTTCATCCATCAGGCTACTCCTATTATGAGACTTAACAAAATTCATCACTGAGAACAAAGATTCACAAGCATATGTGGATGAAACCAAAACACTGGTCGGATCTAGGAAGGAAGGGAGAGTTAAGGCAGAAGCATAGAAATTGCTCTTCCCCTCTCACGTCAATCCATGTCTATGGTCTTTAAGATAACTTGTTATGTAAAATTATTTATTTATCTAAGATTCTCCTACACTGAATTTATCTGAAAAATAAAAAAGTCGATATTGAGAAAAAAATTGTAAATGGAAGATTATAAGAGAGGGTTTTGAGTGCCAGCAAAAGTTACTGGCTTGCCATGTTTGGCACGTGTGCCAGGGTTTGCCCACCCCTGCCCTACTATGACTCTATTTTTGTAAATCTCTCCCTTTATGCCCATCAAGATTTGCTTTCCATATTTAGGAGCTCTTAAGTTTGATGCATAAATGTTTACAAATGTTATAGTCTCTTGTTGGGTTTCTCCCTTTATCATTATGTGCTGTCTTTCTTTGTCTTTTACTATAGTCTTTGTTTTAAAGTCTATTTTGTCAAATATAAGTATTGCTCCCCCAGGTTTTGTTCCTTTCTATTTGCATGAAATATCTTTCTCCACCCCTTTAATTTTAGTCTGCATGCATCTTTCATTCTGAGGTAGGTTTCTTGTGGACAGCATATATATGGGTCTAACTTTTTATCTATTCAGCTATGTTTTATCTTTTGATTGGAGCACTTAAGACATTTACATTTAAAGTGATTATTGATAGGTACGTATTTATTGCCATTTTATTCTTTTAGCTATGTTCCTCTGTCTCCTCCTCCTCCTCCTCCTCCTCCTCCTTCTCTTCTTCTTCATCTTTGTCTTTGTCTTCATCTTCGTCTCTGTCTCTGTCTCCATCTTCTTCTTCTTTAACAATTTTTTAAACACTGGCTTGGTGGTAAAACAACTCCTTTAGCTTTTTTCTTGTCTTGGAACCTCTTTATTTCTCCTTCAATTTTATATGATAGCCTTACTGGGTAAAGTAGTCTTGGTTGTATCCCTGCTTTTCATCACTTTGAATATTTCATTCTAATCCCTTCTGGCCTGAAATGTTTCTGTTGAGAATCACCTGACTGTCTTATGGGAGCTCCCTTGTAGGTAACTAACTATTTTTCTCTTACATCTTTTAAGATTCTCTTTTTGTCTTTGCTATTTTAATTATGATGTGTCTTGGCATAGACCTCTTTGGGTTTATCTTGGTTGGCACTCTCTGTGCTTCCTGCACTTGTATATCTTTTTACTTCACGAGGTTAGGGAAGTTTTTGGTCATTATTTCTTCAAATAGGTTCCTGATCCCTAGCTCTCTCTCTTTTCCTTCTGGTATTCCTGTGATGCACATGCTGTTATGCCTCATGTTGTACCAAAGGTCCTTTAAATTATCCTCATTCTGTTTAATTATTTTTTTCTTTTTGGTGCTCTGATTGGGTGTTTTTTTCTATCTTGTCTTCCAAATCTCTGATTTGACTTTCTGCTTCATTTAACCTATTGTGTTTTTTCCCCAATGTATTCTTGAAGTCAGATATTGTATTCTTTATTTCTGACTGGTCTTTTTTTGTTTTCCTCTTTTAAATCACCCAAGGCCATGATTTTTTTTTAATTTTAGAGAGAGAAGAAGGGATAGGGAGAGAGAGAGAGAAAGAAACATCTATGTGAAAGAGAAACTTCGATTGGTTACCTCCTACACATGCCCCTGCAGGGGATCGAATCTGCAACCTAGGTGTGTGCCCTGACTGGGAATCAAAACCACAACCTTTTGGTGTATATGATGATGCTCCAACCAACTAAGCCACCTGGCCAGAGTCCTTTTGTTATGTTTTTATATCCTTTTTCAAGCTGTTTTAGTTCTAACTAAGGTCCTTGAACATTCTTATATATATATTACTTTGAACTCTATATCTGATGCATTGGTTGCCACCATTTTATTTAGCTCTTTTTCTGGAAAGTTGTTCTGTTCTTTTATTTGAGCCTGTCTTTGTGTCTTCCCATGTTTGATGCCTCTTTGTGTTTTTCCTCTGTGTTTTAGATAGATCTCCTATGACCCCCAGTCTTTGTGGTTTGGTCTTACATACTAGGTGTCCTGTGGGACCCAGAGGTGCAGTCTCCTTGATCACCTTAACTGGGTGCTCTAGGAATGTCCCTTGTGTGTATTATGTGGACCCTCCTGTTGTAATCGAGTATTGATTGCTATTGGCCCATTCATGCATGGGATCAACACTTAAGCTGGCTGACTGTGAGTCTCAACCCTGACCACAATGTGAGAGCTGTTGTGAAGGTCAGACCACACAAAGCTGAATTCACCTTGGCACAATTTGGTGTCTGCCTAAATCTCCCCTTGGATATGCTGCTTGTGAAGATAATTGGATCATGTCCTGATGTTGTCTGAAGCTGGACACTGGGTGTGTTGTTTCTGGGGCTCTTGGGAGACACTCTGGTGTAGGCCAATTTCAAACACTGTGTACCTGGTCCTGGGCAACCTGTTTGGAGCTATCTCAATGTGGCTTCTTCTGTAAATCTTTGGTTATAAGACTTTTCTTCAGATAGTCTTCAGTTGGTTACTCAGCAAGATTGTTCTTTAAATTAATTGTAATTCCTATTTGGTCTTGGGAGGAGGTGAGTGTAGATGGTATGATATCAATTATATGTAATTTGCAGTATAAAGGAATTGGAAACATATTAACATGTTACCAACAACTGTCTTTAGATACCACACAGTCTTAATTACTGTATCTTAATAATTAGTCTTGAAGTCAAGTTTGTGGCTACTCCCCACAAGATTAAGCAAACTAGCCTGGCTAATGTGGCTCAGTGGTTGAGCATCAACCTATGAACTAGGACCTAAATAGACACTTTTCAAAAGAGGACATTCAGAAAGCCAAGAGACATATGAAAACATGCTCAAAGTCACTAATCATCCGAGAAATGCAAATCAAAACAACAATGAGGTACCACCTCATACCTGTCAGACTGGCTATCATCAACAAATCAACAAACAAGTGCTGGAGAGGATGTGGAGAAAAAGGAACACTTGTGCACTGCTGGTGGGAATGCAGACTGGTGCAGCCACTGTGGAAGACAGTATGGAGTTTCCTCAAAAAACTGGAAATGGAAATCCCATTTGACCCTGTGATCCCACTTCTAGGAATATATCCCAAGAAACCAGAAACACCAATCAGAAAGGATATATGCACCCCTATGTTCATAGCAGCACAATTTACCATAGCTAAGATCTGAAAACAGCCTAAGTGCCCATCAGCAGATGAATGGATTAGAAAACTGTGGTACATCTACACAATGGAATACTATGCTGCTGTAAAAAAGAAGGAATTCTTACCATATGCAACAGCATGGATAGAACTGGAGAGCATTATCCTAAGTGAAATAAGCCAGTCAATGAAAGTAAAATACCACATGATCTCACTCATTTATGGATAATAAAGACCATTATAAACTGATGAACAAAAATAGACACAGAGGCAGAGCAGCATTGAACAGACTGTCAAACTACAGCGGGAAGGCCGGGGAGGTTTGGGGGGGGGGGTAAGAGATCAACCGAAGGACTTGTATGCATGCATATAAGCATAACCAATGGACACAAGACACTGGAGGGTAGGGGAGGCCAGGGAAAGGTCAAGGGGGAAAAAAAAGGAGACCTATGTAATACTCTTTGTAATACTTTAAGCAATAAAACAAAATTAAGAAAAAGGAGGTTATGGTTTGATTCCCAGTCAAGGCACATGCCTGGATTACCAGCTCGATCCCCAGTAGGGGGTGTGCAGAAGGCAGCTGATCAATGATTCTTTCTCATCATTGATGTTTCTATCTCTCTCTCTCCCATTTCCTTCCTCTCTGTAAACAATAAAAAAGAGATTAAGCAAAAGTTAAAATCTAGCATATTAGGCTATTATGTTTCATCTTGAAGTTTGAACTTTTAGAAGTTATGTTGTAAGAAAAAAAATACTGTGCTATGTGCCAAAGTGGAAATATATCCTATATAATAAAAGCCTAGGTGATGCCCTCGCATGACACCGCCACAAGATGGCCACCACAAGATGACCGAGCACACAGCAGAGGCAGGGCCAAGTGGCCACTCTGCGTGGTGAGGCCTGGGTTGTCGTGCGGCTCTGCACAGTGTGGAGGAGGCCAGTCCCAGCGTCTCCGCCACCTGGTGCAGAGGAGGCAGGTCCTGGCTGAGGAGGTGTGTCGCAGCAGGGGAGAGCAGTTGTGGGCGATCAGGCCAGCAGGGGAGGGCAGTTGAGGGCGATCAGGCCTGCAGGGGAGCAGTTAGGCATCAATCAGGTTGGCAGAGGAGCAGTTAGGGATTGATCAGGCTGGCAGGCTGAAGCAGTTAGGAGCCAGTGGTCTTGAATTGTCCCTAAACCTGCAGTCGGACATCCCCTGAGGGGTCCCAGATTGGAGAGGGTGCAGGCCAGGTTGAGGGACACTCCACTGTGCATGAATTTTGTGCACCGGGCCTCTAGTAGTAATACAATAAAACAATAGGAAATGAAAATGCTATAATTGAACTATAAACAAAGAGTTACAAGAGAAAATATAAAGGATTAATCTAATTAGGAAGAAATTATGACAAAATAAATATCATCACACTAGAACAAGCATGTCAAACTCATGGCCTGCAGGCCGCATGCAGCCCACAACAAGTATTTTTGCTGCCCAGCCAATATAACGGTATGTAAGAAGCATTTTAATAAAAATTTCATAACTTAATTTTTACAATATCCTGTTATACATAATTATTAATAATGAACTACAACGTTCACTGATGACTGATTACTATAATCATGTTGCATTCATTTCTCTTACGTGCCTTATGCGCAGGCGCATCATTTATCTCCACTAATACTAGCAGCAAATATTTTAGCAACTGATTGCCATGCCATTAGTCTTGGACTGACTTGTTTGGTGTGCACAACAGGAAATATTTTGCTTTTGGAGAACAAGAAAAATAGGTTTATTTGCATTATGCTTATTAATTTGTCACCCCCAACTGCCCCTCACCCCACTGGCCTGGTCGCCCCCAACTGCCCTCCCCTGCTGGCCGGATTACCCTTAACACCCTGCAGGCCTGATCTCGCCAACTGCCCTCCTCTGCCGGCCTGATCACCTATAACTGCCTCTGCCTCAGCCCCCACCACCATGGCTTTGTCCGGAAGGAAGTTGGACGTCCAGAAGATGGTCAGTCGAACTGGTCTAATTAGCATATTACCCTTTTATTAGTATAGATAGATTATATAGGATAGGATTGCTTAAATGGGGGGGGGGAGCCTTTTCCAGCAGGAGGAGATGCTCTTGGCAGACAAAATACATAATCCCTATATCTGGACTGATAGCCAGCCATATGCACTATATTGCCAAACCGGGTCATTAAAAAATTGAACTGCTTTCTTACACCTTATACCAAACAGCTGTTGCCCTTAAACCCCTCCTCAGCCCCCACATTTGGTTCTGCCTTTGCAGTTCACCCAGATTAGGTTCTGATTGGTTGGTTTCTATGCCAGTCAACACCAAAAGCTCTGCCTCCTAGGCAGCCATTAGCTCCTTGCAGTTCACCCAGATTTGGTTCTGATTGGTTGGTTTCTATGCCAGTCAGCGTCAAAAGCTCCACCTCCTAGGCAGCCATTGGCTCTTCACAGTTCACCCAGATTTAGTTCTGACTGGTCAGTTTCTATGCCAGTCAGTGTCAAAGCTCTGCCTCCTAGGCAGCCATTGGCTCTTCTGGGAAAATCATAATGGCCCTGCTGACAACTGTCTCTCTCTCTGTGCCTGTCTCCGGACCTGATCCACAGCCTCCACAGCAGCTGTGGATAAGGCCTTGCCTCGCTCTCTCTCCAGGCCGTGCCAGCAGCCACAGTGGCTGCTGATCAGGACCTGCCTCTCTCTCCGGGCCTCTCTCTGGGCCTAATCTGTAGCTGCCATGGCAGCAGCAAGGTCGCTAGCCTCGCCCCTCCCACCCCTACCACCCCACCAGCCCGTCTGCCACCAGCCTTGTGGGCCACTGGGGAGGGCTGAGAGGTGCTCCATGAACTTCCTGGTGATCAGTCGTACATCTGGTCATTTAGGTCGTGATGGCCCTAGGCTAATATTAATATAGATAGTAACTGATTTGCCAGTGTATTTCTCCAACTAAATGGCCAGTTAGCTGAAGGCAGGTTCTGTGTACTATATTCATCATCCCAAATACTTCTCATTGTTTTTTGAGATAGTTAAGCATGCAGTGAATGTTTATGAACTTGAATTATATATAACCCATCTCTTGATGTATCTACATATTGCAGAGTTTAAGACTATGGTCAATATTCTCTCAAGAACAGAGAAATTCCATTTTTACCAACCTAGCCATAAGTGAAGAATGTTCGTTTTGTTCTGATTTTGCTTACTCATATATGTTTACCTCTTGTTCTACCAAATATGCCATTTGAATTGCTTTTATGGTTTTCTGGTATGCAGTATTTATTTCATTGTTTTTTTTCCAATTCAATGTTGCATTGAATTCTGTTTGTAGATGACTAGCCAGTAGACTTTAATTTCTAAAATTGTTTCGCTAGTTTATGTATGGTTCGTAAATCACATCACCTGGCACTCTGGTATTCATTCACTAGAAATGGATTGGTGATAGAAATCAGGTACAGACCCTTGCTGGATATCTCAGTTGGTTAGAACGTCATTCTCATACACCAAGGTTGTAGGTTCTATCCCTGGTCAGGGCACATATAAGAGTAAACCATTTAATGCATAAATAAATGGACAACAAAAATCAATGTTCTCTCTCTCACTTGCTTCCTCTTTCAAATCAATAAAAACATTTAAAAAACCAATCATGTACAATGCCATGTTAACAAACTTTATTAAATAGCAAATTTTCAGGTTTTTGCTGTTTTTATTAAAAATAAAAGCTCCCCTATTCCCAAAGTATGTAAGATATACTGTGACTCTTTCTGCCTGAAAAGATTTTTCATCTTCATCTCCCAGATCTGTTTTTCAAATCATCTCTTTCTCACCTATACTTCCACCGGTTTCTCTAAGATGGAGTTAAATAAAGGACAGACTTTTGTCATGACAAGAACATAAAGTGATACTAAATTTTGAGTAGTACATAAAGTGAAGCTGCTTTGGAAATAATGTTCTATTTGAGTGACAAATAATGAAAAAGTACTGTAAGCTTTAATATTAGAGGAAGTTTTAAGTTTTCTAAATATTGACTTGACAATTACCAGCCTATTGTATGGAGCTGGATTTCTTGTGATTTGGGAGGGGCTGTGGTAGTAGGTGGTATACAATTTCTCAACTTTGATATGTGATTTTATGTAATAAGTGCCTTAAAATCAAGCACATTAAGAAGGCATTGTTTTTATTTCCTGTTGATTATAAGTGAAACAGTCAGAACTGAAGCACTCCTGCTTTTTGTGATTGTACTAAACTAAGGTTTTCCTCATTTCTGCCCATGATGGGAAATACCATAGAGGCTTTCATGCAGAATACTTGCCTTACTCAAAGTGGTAGGAAGGTTTCCTGCTTTGCTGCTTGTGAAATCAAGATCATAGTAGGTCCTCCTACCATGAATACCAGCTGCTGAGATGATCAGCAAGTAATTCTGTCAGAAATGCACAAGAAATGTTGGTCTACTCAGTGTAGGGGCAAAAAAAAATATTTTTAACTTTCTGCCAGTAGGAAACAGGAAGTCCTAGGGCATGTTAGTACATTTTTATACTGGCAGAGAGCCCTGAAGTTGGACTCACTGAGTTTTGCATGCATTTAGAACACAGCTTTTGACGGCTTCATTGGAGGAATTCCAGACATATTTATGCTCAGCACATTTCTGAAGTTTTTATTCTTATTATCATAGTACTGTGGTCTTTCTTTTTTGTTTCTTTTATCTGTGATGTTAGTACTTTTCCAAGGCCAAGTTAAAACAAAAACTACAGATAAGTTCAACTTGTGCTAATCCCTTTACATTTATGGAACTACGTTACTTCAATCCTAAGAAAGGTGTTGCAACTCAGAATATGTCTCTACAGGCCTGGGAGAACAGAAGGCTGCAGTGCTGTCAATAGCCAGCCCTTAAAAATCTCATTGTGCCATGCCTGGTGTGGCTCAGTTGGTTGGAGCTTTGTCCCGTGCACTGAAGGCTCTCGGGTTTGATTCCTGGTCAGGGCACATACCCAGGTTGTGGGTTTGATCCATGATTGGGACACACATGGAAGGCAACCAATTTATATTTTTTTCTCTCACATCCATGTTTCTCTCTCTCCCTCTCCCTCTCCCCTCCTCTCTCTTGAATCAAAACATCCTCTGGTGTGGATTTTTAAAAAATCTCATTGCCACAGAATCAATATTTATCTTCTCAATTTTCTTTTCTCAGTGCAGCCATAGCTTTGGTTAGCTCATTTAGGTGAAAGTCAATCACTTTAGATGATGTTGAAAGTTTTTGTAATAACCTATATAATAAGAAAAACATACAAATTGACTGTCCTTGCGCTACGCTCAAGCCATGCCCACCAGCCACACCCACCAGCCAATCAGGAGCGAGTATGCAAATTAACCCAACTAAGATGGCAGCGCCCATAGAGCTGGAGCAAACAGGAGGCTTGGGTTGCCCCCAGCGATGGAGGAAGCCAAGCTTCCCGCCTGCCCTGGCCAGACCTGGGCTCCACTCAAGGCTACAAAGTTTCAAATATAGAAGATAAATAAATCCCAGAAAAAAAGAAAAAGAAAAAAAAAAGGAGAGGCTCAGAGCTTGGGTTACTGGGGGGGGGTATCAGCCTGAAAACGGCCCTCAGCCCCTCACCCAGGCTGGCCAAACCCCATGGGGTGAGGGTTCTCACTGGGTGGGGGGGCTT